>NC_069500.1:112980159-113002659 GCF_027579735.1 Bombina bombina
AATAGTATAGGTGCAACCCTGATAGAAGAGAGAAAAAAAAAAAATATATAGGAACTGCACTCTCATACCGGACCGGGTACACATCCCATGACCCTGAAACATGCTCAACCCTGGGTGCCACTGGCACTCACAGGAAGCTGTGCTGTCCCCAGAGCCACAAGCAGTTAACCCCAGACAGGTCTGGGTGCAAGAACCATAGGGAAAATTACAAAACAAATTAATACAACACACAGAGAAAACCCAGCACTCACTTACAAGCTCTCAGCTAAGATTTAAAAGCAAAAATGGAAAGGTTAGTCACCGCATCTGGCCAAATGGGACAAGCTCAGGTACCATGTCAAGGTCCTTTCCAATACCTGAGACCCTAAAACAGCCACACAATGCAAGCTTTCAAATCCAAAAAAACTGAAAACAAGGGAAGGGTGCACAGGAATATGTAACCACCCTAGACATATACAAAACACGGAAGGGAACAGCACTCTCATACCGGACCGGGTACACATCCTATGACCCTGCAACATGCTCAGCCCTGGGTGCCACTGGCACTCACAGGAAGCTGTGCTGTCCCCAGAGCCACAAGCAGTTAACCCCAGACAGGTCTGGGTGCAAGAACCATAGGGAAAATTACAAAACAAATTAATACAACACACAGAGAAAACCCAGCACACACAAGCTCTCAGCTAAGATTTAAAAGCAAAAATGGAAAGGTTAGTCACCGCATCTGGCCAAATGGGACAAGCTCAGGTACCACGTCAAGGTCCTTTCCAATACCTGAGACCCTAAAACAGCCACACAATGAAAGCTTGCATTGTGTAGCTGTTTTAGGGTCTCAGGTATTGGAAAGGACCTTGACGTGGTACCTGAGCTTGTCCCATTTGGCCAGATGCGGTGACTAACCTTTCCATTTTTGCTTTTAAATCTTAGCTGAGAGCTTGTAAGTGAGTGCTGGGTTTTCTCTGTGTGTTGTATTAATTTGTTTTGTAATTTTCCCTATGGTTCTTGCACCCAGACCTGTCTGGGGTTAACTGCCTGTGGCTCTGGGGACAGCACAGCTTCCTGGGCTGAGCATGTTGCAGGGTCATGGGATGTGTACCCGGTCCGGTATGAGAGTGCAGTTCCCTTCCGTGTTTTTATATATATATATATATATATATATATATATATATATATATATATATATATATATATATATATATATATATATATATAAATAATAGAGACAGAACTTTTTTTCACTTTCTGCAATGAGATTTTTAGTGAAAATTTTTTTGAAGGTAATTTTTGAAATAAAATTGTAAATTTGTTAGTTACACTAAAGCACCAGATCAATTGCAATGTGTTGGTTAACTGGAGAATAAAGCAATATTTAAAGTTTTATAATCTAGTGCATTAAAAAATGCATTGCATATTAGCTGCAGACAAAGAAATGGAATTGTAAAAAGTCTCTTGAATTAATTTGTTTCCTTTTCTCTTAGTCTAAAATAGAAATGTAGTAATAAAGGTGCATTGCTCATATGAACATCTTACATTCAGAGAAAAACAGCTTTGCAGACTGTGAAAAGCTAGAGAACGAGCTTGCACAAATCTCACAGCCAGACAACAATCAATGCACTGCTGCTTTGCAGCACTACTACATATTGGACTGTCTTCAAACAGCACTTTTCTCTGGATGCACTGTGTTAAGGAAAACTTATACAATGCAGCCAAAGAAAAGCTCTGTTTAAAAAGAACAGCCTAATGTGGAGCAGCGCTGAAAAGTTAAAGTGCTAACAGTTCCTGTTCTTTCTGCAGACATGCTGCATTTTCTGCGATGACATCTCAGATCACTCTATGTTCTGCCTTGGGGATATATATATATATATATATATATATATATACACTCTCTGGATTTAAAATAGCACTATGATGTTGTGACGTTTCGGGGCACTATATATATACAGATACTCGTCGACTTACGACCGCGTTACGTTCTGACCTTCCGGTCGTAAGACGATTTGGACGTAAGTCGGACAAAATACAGATGGCATGTAAATAATATGGTCTATTGTGTGATGTGTTGGGCTGACATTTCATGATTAATAATAACAATAACACCAGAGTTGTTTTAAATTAAATTCCTTTACTAATACAGTATCATCACAGTATGAATAATAAAATAACCTTTACTGTACTGTACCTGTACTGTGCAAATAATAACATAATATTTACTGTGCAAATACTATTACTGTACAGTACTGTACCTATACTGTACTGTAATAAAATAACATTTTTTTTTGTACTCTACCTGTAGTACTATGCAAATAATAACATAACATTTTAACATTTAACATAACATTTTAACATTTACTGTACCTGTACAGTAGTTTGCAGGAACTTTAACACTTATTTTACTTTAAATTTTTTAGAAAAGTAACTGAACTTAAATTTTTCTTTTACTGTACTTTTACAGTTATGTCATCAGAGTTACAGTACAGTATTATCATCTTGGTGAGTTGAGGCTGGAGGGGTTTCAGATGCAGTGTTCTTTTCAAAAAACATGCTGAGCTTTGTTTGACGCGTTTGTTTCTTTTTCTCCTCATAGATTTCACGATAGCCACGCACAGCTTCCTGAATTTGACGGTCAACCTTGTTAAATCTTTCAACATTCTGGTCCATGTTTTCAAAACAGGAGACAGCTTTATTTAGCAATGTAAAGCCTTCAGCCAACCCCTTTGCAGTGAATTTCTTCTCTGGCTCTTCTTCTTCTTTGTCTTCTTCCTCTCTCCTATTTTCCTCTGCAACTCTCTCTGCTTCCAGTTCTATTAGATCTTCATTTGAAAGTTCTTTTGACTCATAATCTAACAGCTCTTCTACATCTTCCACTTCACATTCCAATTCAAGATTGTTTGCAAGTCTTACAATGTTTTCTCGAATTTCATCAAGCTCTTCCTCTGTTTCAAATCTCTCAAATCTGGTCACATATCGTTTTAGGCACTTCTTCCAAATTCCATTCATGCACTTTTCTGTTACATCCTCCCACGCTGCTGCAATATTTTTTATGCACTGAAGAATGTTATAACTTTTCCAAAAATCACGCAATGTTATGTCATCATCAGCATCTGTAGCAGCTATGGCTTGGGCGAATGTAGATCTGAGGTAGTATGCTTTAAACGTGGCAATTGCCCCTTGGTCCATAGGTTGAATGAGTGGTGTTGTGTTAGGTGGCATATAAACCACTTTTACATCAGGATTAAGGTCACCCAGGTGTGGTGGATGTCCAGGTGCGTTGTCTAAAATCATTAAAATTTTGAACGGGATTACTTTCCCTAAGCAATATTCACGAACTTGGGGAATGAAACAGTTAACAAACCAGTCTGTGAACAATGCCTGAGTCATCCACGATTTAGCATTTGACCGGTAATACACAGGCAGCGTGTGCTTATTAATGTTTTTAAATGCACGTGGGTTTTCTGAGCGATAGATAAGAAATGGCTTAAGCTTAAAACCAACAACGTTTCCTCCAAGTAACAAGCTTACACGATCTTTGAATGCTTTAAATCCTGGCATGGTTTTTGATTCTTGGTGAATGTATGTGCGCTCAGGCATCCGTTTCCAGAACAGACCCGTTTCATCAACGTTGAATATTTGTTCAGGTAAATACCCTCCCTCTTGGATTAATTCATCCAAAGTGTCAATGAACTTTGCAGCGGCTTCTGAATCTGCACTTGCTGCTTCTCCTGAAACCCGCACATTATGCAGACTGAATCTTCTTCTAAAACGTTTAAACCATCCAGTGCTTGCCTGGAAATTCTCTTTGTAATCCTCACCAGCTTTCTCCTTTAAAGTCTCAAACAAACTTTCAGCCTTCATCTGAATTGTTAGAAGGCTTATGGGTGTACGTTTTTGTATTTGATCTTCTATCCACAACATTAATAATTTCTCCATTTCATGAATGGGCCCTTGACGTTGTTTTGTTATTATTGTTGATTTCATTGGTGCGGAACCTTTTACAGCTTCACGTATGCGTTCCTTGTCCTTAATGATTGTGGAAACTGTGGAATGCGACAGTTTCATATCACGGGCAATCGCATTCACTTTTTTACCTTCATCATACTGCTTTATTACTTTCATTTTTAACTCCAAATCAAGAGCTTTCCTCTTCTTTGTAGCCTCTTTGCCACTACACGGTACCGGCCTTTTGGACTGCGACATGGTCAGACCCATACAAAGGCTGCTGCTTACAGTCACTTCTCATCACACACAAGCACCGCCTTTGCGCACACAAGCAGTCTTGCTGATGGTCGTAAGTACCGCCTTTGCGCACACAAGCACTGCCTTGCCCCTTTACGCACATACGCAAATAAGCATCACCCTCAGTGCGACCGATGGACGTAAGTACCGCCTTTGCGCACACAAGCACTTCCTTGCCCCTTTACGCACATACGCAAATAAGCATCACCCTCAGCGCGACCGATGGACGTAAGTACCGCCTTTGCGACCGATGGTCGTAAGTACCGCCTTTGCGACCGGTACCGCCTTTGCGCACGTATCGCCTCTTCAGTGCGACCGATAGTCGTAAGTACGGATGGCCGTAAGTCGCATAGGTCGTAAGTCGACGAGTATCTGTATATATATATATATATATATACACACTCTCTGGATTTAAAATAGCACTATGATGTTGTGACGTTTCGGGGCACTATATATATATATATATATATATATATATATATATATATATATATATATATATATATATATATATATATATATATATATATATATATATATATATATATATATATATATATATATATATATATAAAAACAGAATTTATGCTTACCTGATAAATTACTTTCTCCAACGGTGTGTCCGGTCCATGGCGTCATCCATTACTTGTGGGAAATGTTCTCCCCCACAGGGAAAGGCAAGGAGAGCACACAGCAAGAGCTGTCCATATAGCTCCCCCTCTGGCTCCGCCCCCCAGTCATTCGACCGACGGTTAGGAGAAAAAGGAGAAACTATAGGGTGCCGTGGTGACTGTAGTGTATAAAGAAAAAAAAATTTCAACCTGATTAAAAAAACCAGGGCGGGCCGTGGACCGGACACACCGTTGGAGAAAGTAATTTATCAGGTAAGCATAAATTCTGTTTTCTCCAACATTGGTGTGTCCGGTCCACGGCGTCATCCATTACTTGTGGGAACCAATACCAAAGCTTTAGGACACGGATGAAGGGAGGTAGCAAATCAGGTTACCTAAACAGAAGGCACCACGGCTTGCAAAACCTTTCTCCCAAAAACAGCCTCCGAAGAAGCAAAAATATCAAATTTGTAGAATTTGGCAAAAGTGTGCAGAGAAGACCAAGTCGCTGCCTTACATATCTGGTCAACAGAAACCTCATTCTTATAGGCCCATGTGGAAGCCACAGCCCTAGTAGAGTGAGCTGTGATACGGTCAGGAGGCTGCCGTCCGGCAGTCTCATAAGCCAAGCGGATAATGCTTTTCAGCCAGAAAGAGAGAGAGGTAGCAGTAGCTTTTTGACCTCTCCTCTTACCAGAGTAAAGGACAAACAAGGATGAGGTTTGTCTAAAATCGAACTAGAACTTTAAAGCACGAACAACATCTAAATTGTGTAATAAACGTTCCTTCTTTGAAACTGGATTCGGACACAAAGAAGGAACAACTATTTCCTGGTTGATGTTCTCGTTGGAAACAACTTTTGGAAGAAACAGAATTTATGTTTACCTGATAAATTACTTTCTCCAACGGTGTGTCCGGTCCACGGCGTCATCCTTACTTGTGGGATATTCTCTTCCCCAACAGGAAATGGCAAAGAGCCCAGCAAAGCTGGTCACATGATCCCTCCTAGGCTCCGCCTACCCCAGTCATTCGACCGACGTTAAGGAGGAATATTTGCATAGGAGAAACCATATGGTACCGTGGTGACTGTAGTTAAAGAAAATAAATTATCAGACCTGATTAAAAAACCAGGGCGGGCCGTGGACCGGACACACCGTTGGAGAAAGTAATTTATCAGGTAAACATAAATTCTGTTTTCTCCAACATAGGTGTGTCCGGTCCACGGCGTCATCCTTACTTGTGGGAACCAATACCAAAGCTTTAGGACACGGATGAAGGGAGGGAGCAAATCAGGTCACCTAAATGGAAGGCACCACGGCTTGCAAAACCTTTCTCCCAAATATAGCCTCAGAAGAAGCAAAAGTATCAAACTTGTAAAATTTGGTAAAAGTGTGCAGTGAAGACCAAGTCGCTGCCCTACATATCTGATCAACAGAAGCCTCGTTCTTGAAGGCCCATGTGGAAGCCACAGCCCTAGTGGAATGAGCTGTGATTCTTTCGGGAGGCTGCCGTCCGGCAGTCTCGTAAGCCAATCTGATGATGCTTTTAATCCAAAAAGAGAGAGAGGTAGAAGTTGCTTTTTGACCTCTCCTTTTACCGGAATAAACAACAAACAAGGAAGATGTTTGTCTAAAATCCTTTGTAGCATCTAAATAGAATTTTAGAGCGCGAACAACATCCAAATTGTGCAACAAACGTTCCTTCTTTGAAACTGGTTTCGGACACAGAGAAGGTACGATAATCTCCTGGTTAATGTTTTTGTTAGAAACAACTTTTGGAAGAAAACCAGGTTTAGTACGTAAAACCACCTTATCTGCATGGAACACCAGATAAGGAGGAGAACACTGCAGAGCAGATAATTCTGAAACTCTTCTGGCAGAAGAAATTGCAACTAAAAACAAAACTTTCCAAGATAATAATTTAATATCAACGGAATGCAAGGGTTCAAACGGAACCCCCTGAAGAACTGAAAGAACTAAATTGAGACTCCAAGGAGGAGTCAAAGGTTTGTAAACAGGCTTAATTCTAACCAGAGCCTGAACAAAAGCTTGAACATCTGGCACAGCAGCCAGTTTTTTGTGAAGTAACACCGACAAGGCAGAAATCTGTCCCTTCAGGGAACTTGCAGATAATCCTTTTTCCAATCCTTCTTGAAGGAAGGATAGGATCCTAGGAATCTTAACCTTGTCCCAAGGGAATCCTTTAGATTCACACCAACAGATATATTTTTTCCAAATTTTGTGGTAAATCTTTCTAGTTACAGGCTTTCTGGCCTGAACAAGAGTATCGATAACAGAATCTGAGAACCCTCGCTTCGATAAAATCAAGCGTTCAATCTCCAAGCAGTCAGCTGGAGTGAAACCAGATTCGGATGTTCGAACGGACCCTGAACAAGAAGGTCTCGTCTCAAAGGTAGCTTCCAAGGTGGAGCCGATGACATATTCACCAGATCTGCATACCAAGTCCTGCGTGGCCACGCAGGAGCTATCAAGATCACCGACGCCCTCTCCTGATTGATCCTGGCTACCAGCCTGGGGATGAGAGGAAAGGGCGGGAACACATAAGCTAGTTTGAAGGTCCAAGGTGCTACTAGTGCATCCACTAGAGCCGCCTTGGGATCCCTGGATCTGGACCCGTAGCAAGGAACTTTGAAGTTCTGACGAGAGGCCATCAGATCCATGTCTGGAATGCCCCACAGCTGAGTGACTTGGGCAAAGATTTCCGGATGGAGTTCCCACTCCCCCGGATGCAATGTCTGACGACTCAGAAAATCCGCTTCCCAATTTTCCACTCCTGGGATGTGGATAGCAGACAGGTGGCAGGAGTGAGACTCCGCCCATAGAATGATTTTGGTCACTTCTTCCATCGCTAGGGAACTCCTTGTTCCCCCCTGATGGTTGATGTACGCAACAGTTGTCATGTTGTCTGATTGAAACCGTATGAACTTGGCCCTCGCTAGCTGAGGCCAAGCCTTGAGAGCATTGAATATCGCTCTCAGTTCCAGAATATTTATCGGTAGAAGAGATTCTTCCCGAGACCAAAGACCCTGAGCTTTCAGGGATCCCCAGACCGCGCCCCAGCCCATCAGACTGGCGTCGGTCGTGACAATGACCCACTCTGGTCTGCGGAATGTCATCCCTTGTGACAGGTTGTCCAGGGACAGCCACCAACGGAGTGAGTCTCTGGTCCTCTGATTTACTTGTATCTTCGGAGACAAGTCCGTATAGTCCCCATTCCACTGACTGAGCATGCACAGTTGTAATGGTCTTAGATGAATGCGCGCAAAAGGAACTATGTCCATTGCCGCTACCATCAACCCGATCACTTCCATGCACTGAGCTATGGAAGGAAGAGGAACGGAATGAAGTATCCGACAAGAGTCTAGAAGTTTTGTTTTTCTGGCCTCTGTTAGAAAAATCCTCATTTCTAAGGAGTCTATAATTGTTCCCAAGAAGGGAACCCTTGTTGACGGGGATAGAGAACTCTTTTCCACGTTCACTTTCCATCCGTGAGATCTGAGAAAGGCCAGGACGATGTCCGTGTGAGCCTTTGCTTGAGGAAGGGACGACGCTTGAATCAAAATGTCGTCCAAGTAAGGTACTACAGCAATGCCCCTTGGTCTTAGCACAGCTAGAAGGGACCCTAGTACCTTTGTGAAAATCCTTGGAGCAGTGGCTAATCCGAAAGGAAGCGCCACGAACTGGTAATGTTTGTCCAGGAATGCGAACCTTAGGAACCGATGATGTTCCTTGTGGATAGGAATATGTAGATACGCATCCTTTAAATCCACCGTGGTCATGAATTGACCTTCCTGGATGGAAGGAAGAATAGTTCGAATGGTTTCCATCTTGAACGATGGAACCTTGAGAAACTTGTTTAAGATCTTGAGATCTAAGATTGGTCTGAACGTTCCCTCTTTTTTGGGAACTATGAACAGATTGGAGTAGAACCCCATCCCTTGTTCTCTTAATGGAACAGGATGAATCACTCCCATTTTTAACAGGTCTTCTACACAATGTAAGAATGCCTGTCTTTTTATGTGGTCTGAAGACAACTGAGACCTGTGGAACCTCCCCCTTGGGGGAAGTCCCTTGAATTCCAGAAGATAACCTTGGGAGACTATTTCTAGCGCCCAAGGATCCAGAACATCTCTTGCCCAAGCCTGAGCGAAGAGAGAGAGTCTGCCCCCCACCAGATCCGGTCCCGGATCGGGGGCCAACATTTCATGCAGTCTTGGTAGCAGTGGCAGGTTTCTTGGCCTGCTTTCCTTTGTTCCAGCCTTGCATTGGTCTCCAAGCTGGCTTGGCTTGAGAAGTATTACCCTCTTGCTTAGAGGACGTAGCACCTTGGGCTGGTCCGTTTCTACGAAAGGGACGAAAATTAGGTTTATTTTTTGCCTTGAAAGGCCGATCCTGAGGAAGGGCGTGGCCCTTACCCCCAGTGATATCAGAGATAATCTCTTTCAAGTCAGGGCCAAACAGCGTTTTCCCCTTGAAAGGAATGTTAAGTAGCTTGTTCTTGGAAGACGCATCAGCCGACCAAGATTTCAACCAAAGCGCTCTGCGCGCCACAATAGCAAACCCAGAATTCTTAGCCGCTAACCTAGCCAATTGCAAAGTGGCGTCGAGGGTGAAAGAATTAGCCAATTTGAGAGCATTGATTCTGTCCATAATCTCCTCATAAGGAGGAGAATCACTATCGACCGCCTTTATCAGCTCATCGAACCAGAAACATGCGGCTGTAGCGACAGGGACAATGCATGAAATTGGTTGTAGAAGGTAACCCTGCTGAACCAACATCTTTTTAAGCAAACCTTCTAATTTTTTATCCATAGGATCTTTGAAAGCACAACTATCCTCTATGGGTATAGTGGTGCGTTTGTTTAAAGTGGAAACCGCTCCCTCGACCTTGGGGACTGTCTGCCATAAGTCCTTTCTGGGGTCGACCATAGGAAACAATTTTTTAAATATGGGGGGAGGGACGAAAGGAATACCTGGCCTCTCCCATTCTTTATTAACAATGTCCGCCACCCGCTTGGGTATAGGAAAAGCTTCTGGGAGCCCCGGCACCTCTAGGAACTTGTCCATTTTACATAGTTTCTCTGGGATGACCAACTTGTCACAATCATCCAGAGTGGATAATACCTCCTTAAGCAGAATGCGGAGATGTTCCAACTTAAATTTAAATGCAATCACATCAGGTTCAGCCTGTTGAGAAATGTTCCCTGAATCAGTAATTTCTCCCTCAGACAAAACCTCCCTGGCCCCATCAGACTGGGTTAGGGGCCCTTCAGAGATATTAATATCAGCGTCGTCATGCTCTTCAGTATCTAAAACAGAGCAGCCGCGCTTACGCTGACAAGTGTTTATTTTGGCTAAAATGTTTTTGACAGAATTATCCATTACAGCCGTTAATTGTTGCATAGTAAGGAGTATTGGCGCGCTAGATGTACTAGGGGCCTCCTGAGTGGGCAAGACTCGTGTAGACGAAGGAGGGAATGATGCAGTACCATGCTTACTCCCCTCACTTGAGGAATCATCTTGGGCATCATTGTCATTATCACATAAATCACATTTATTTAAATGAATAGGAATTCTGGCTTCCCCACATTCAGAACACAGTCTATCTGGTAGTTCAGACATGTTAAACAGGCATAAACTTGATAACAAAGTACAAAAACGTTTTAAAATAAAACCGTTACTGTCACTTTAAATTTTAAACTGAACACACTTTATTACTGCAATTGCGAAAAAACATGAAGGAATTGTTCAAAATGTATCAAATTTTCACCACAGTGTCTTAAAGCCTTAAAAGTATTGCACACCAAATTTGGAAGCTTTAACCCTTAAAATAACGGAACCGGAGCCGTTTTAAACTTTAACCCCTTTACAGTCCCTGGTATCTGCTTTGCTGAGACCCAACCAAGCCCAAAGGGGAATACGATACCAAATGACGCCTTCAGAAAGTCTTTTCTAAGTATCAGAGCTCCTCTCACATGCAACTGCATGCCATGCCTCTCAAAAACAAGTGCGCCACACCGGCGCGAAAATGAGGCTCTGCTTATGCTTTGGGAAAGCCCCTAAGGAATAAGGTGTCTAATACAGTGCCTGCCGATATTATTATATCAAAATACCCAGATAAAATGATTCCTCAAGGCTAAATATGTGTTAATAATGAATCGATTTAGCCCAGAAAAAGTCTACAGTCTTAATAAGCCCTTGTGAAGCCCTTATTTACGATCGTAATAAACATGGCTTACCGGATCCCATAGGGAAAATGACAGCTTCCAGCATTACATCGTCTTGTTAGAATGTGTCATACCTCAAGCAGCAAGAGACTGCACACTGTTCCCCCAACTGAAGTTAATTGCTCTCAACAGTCCTGTGTGGAACAGCCATGGATTTTAGTTACGGTTGCTAAAATCATTTTCCTCATACAAACAGAAATCTTCATCTCTTTTCTGTTTCTGAGTAAATAGTACATACCAGCACTATTTCAAAATAACAAACTCTTGATTGAATAATAAAAACTACAGTTAAACACTAAAAAACTCTAAGCCATCTCCGTGGAGATGTTGCCTGTACAACGGCAAAGAGAATGACTGGGGTAGGCGGAGCCTAGGAGGGATCATGTGACCAGCTTTGCTGGGCTCTTTGCCATTTCCTGTTGGGGAAGAGAATATCCCACAAGTAAGGATGACGCCGTGGACCGGACACACCTATGTTGGAGAAAAACCAGGCTTAGTATGCAAAACAACCTTATCTGAATGGAACACCAGATAGGGTGGATTACACTGCAAAGCAGATAATTCAGAAACTCTTCTAGCAGAAGAAATAGCAACCAAAAACAGAACTTTCCAAGATAGTAACTTAATATCTATGGAATGTAAAGGTTCAAACGGAACCCCTTGAAGAACTGAAAGAACTAAATTTAGACTCCAAGGAGGAGTCATGGGTCTGTAAACAGGCTTGATTCTAACCAAAGTCTGAACAAAAGCTTGTACATCTGGCAAAGCTGCCAGTCGTTTGTGCAACAAGACGGATAATGCAGAAATCTGTCCTTTTGGAGAACTAGCTGACAATCCTTTATCCAAACCTTCTTGGAGAAAGGAGAGAATCTTTGGAATTTTAATCTTACTCCGGGAGAATCCTTTGGATTCACACCAACAGATATATTTTTTCCATATTTTATGGTAAATCCTTCTAGTCACAGGTTTTCTGGCTTGGACCAGAGTATCAATCACAGAATTTGAAAACCCACGCTTGGATAAAATCAAGCGTTCAATTTCCAAGCAGTCAGCTGCAGAGAAACTAGATTGGGATGTTCGAATGGACCTTGTACTAGAAGGTCCTGTCTCAAAGGTAGCTTCCATGGTGGAGCCGATGACATATTCACCAGGTCTGCATACCAAGTCCTGCGTGGCCACGCAGGAGCTATCAGAATCACAGAGGCCTTCTCCTGTTTGATCCTGGCTATGAGCCTGGGGAGGAGAGGAAACGGTGGAAACACATATGCTAGGTTGAACGACCAAGGCGCCACTAATGCATCCACTAGAGTCGCCTTGGGATCCCTGGATCTGGACCCGTAGCAAGGAATCTTGAAGTTCTGACGGGACGCCATTAGATCCATGTCTGGAATGCCCCATAATTGGGTTAACTGAGCAAAGACCTCCGGATGGAGTTCCCATTCCCCCGGATGGAAAGTCTGACGACTCAAATAGTCCGCCTCCCAGTTGTCTACTCCTGGGATGTGAATAGCAGATAAATGGCAGGAGTGATTCTCTGCCCATTGGATTATCTTGGTTACTTCCTTCATCGCTAGGGAACTCTTTGTTCCCCCCTGATGATTGATGTACGCAACAGTCGTTATGTTGTCCGACTGAAATCTTATGAACCTGGCTTCCGCTAGCTGAGGCCAAGCCAGGAGAGCATTGAATATAGCTCTTAGTTCCAAAATGTTTATCGGGAGAAGCGACTCTTCCCGCGACCATAGGCCCTGAGCTTTCAGAGAGTCCCAGACCGCGCCCCACCCCAAGAGGCTGGCGTCTGTCATGACGATGACCCACTCTGGTCTGCGGAAACTCATTCCCTGAGACAGGTGATCCTGGGTCAACCACCAGAGAAGTGAGTCCCTGGTTACCTGGTCTACTTGAATTTGGGGAGACAAGTCTGTATAGTCCCCATTCCACTGATTGAGCATGCACAGCTGTAATGGTCTTAGATGAATTCGAGCAAAAGGAACCACATCCATTGCTGCGACCATTAGTCCTATTACTTCCATGCATTGAGCTATGGAGGGTTGAGGAATAGAGTGAAGAACTCGACAAGCTTTTTTTAGAAGCTTTGTCTTTCTGACGTCTGTGAGAAAGATCTTCATTTCCACAGAATCTATTATTGTTCCCAGAAAAGGAACCCTTGTGGACGGTGACAGTGAACTTTTTTCAATGTTCACTTTCCACCCGTGAGATCTGAGAAAAGCCAACACAATGTCTGTATGAGCCCTCGCTTTGGAAAGAGACGACGCTTGGATTAGGAGGTCGTCTAGATAAGGTGCTACAGCGATGTCCCTCGGTCTTAGGACCGCTAGAAGGGACCCTAGCACCTTTGTGAAGATTCTGGGAGCGGTGGCTAAACCGAATGGAAGAGCCACAAACTGGTAATGTTTGTCCAGAAAGGTGAACCTCAGGAACTGATGATGAGATTTGTGGATTGGGATATGCAGATACGCATCCTTCAGATCCACGGTAGTCAAAAATTGACCCTGCTGGATTGTTGGTAAGATTGTCCGAATGGTTTCCATCTTGAAGGATGGAACTCTGAGGAACTTGTTTAATATCTTTAAATCCAGAATTGGCCTGAAAGTTCCCTCTTTTTTGGGAACCACAAACAGGTTTGAGTAAAACCCTAGATCTTGTTCCCCGGAGGGGACTGGGTTTATCACTCCCATCTTTGATAGGTTTCTTACACAATGTAAGAATGCCTGTTTCTTTATCTGGTCTGAAGATAAGCGAGACAGGTGGAACCTTCCCTTTGGAGGAAGTCCCTTGAATTCTAACAGGTATCCCTTGGAAACTATCCCTAGTGCCCAGGGATCCAGAACATCTCTTGCCCAAGCCTGAGCGAAGAGAGATAGTCTGCCCCCTACCAGATCCGGTCCCGGATCGGGGGCTACCCCTTCATGCTGTCTTGGTAGCAGCAGCAGGTTTCTTGGTTTGTTACCCTTGTTCCAGCCTTGCATGGGCTTCCAAGCGGGTTTGGGCTGGGCCGCGTTACCTTCTTGTCTAGCGGCAGTGGAGTTATTAGCCGGTCCGTTCCTGAAATTGCGAAAGGAACGAAAATTAGACTTGTTCTTAGCCTTAAAAGGCCTATCCTGTGGGAGGGCATGGCCCTTACCCCCAGTGGTGTCTGAAATAATTTCCTTCAATTCCGGCCCAAAAAGGGTCTTACCCTTGAAAGGAATATTCAGTAACTTAGTCTTGGACGACACGTCTGCCGACCAGGATTTTAGCCAAAGCGCCCTCCGCGCTACTATAGCAAAACCCGAGTTTTTCGCCGCCAATTTCGTTATTTGAAAGGCGGCATCCAATATAAAGGAATTAGCTAACTTTAATGTGTGAATTCTGTCCATGACTTCTTCATAGGAAGTCTCTTTCTGGAGCGACCTTTCTAGTTCTTCGAACCAAAAGGACGCCGCTGAAGTGACAGTAATAACACACGTAGCTGGTTGAAGGATGAACCCTTGCTGAACAAAAATCTTTTTAAGCAATCCTTCCAATTTTTTATCCATAGGATCTTTGAAAGCGCTGCTGTCCTCTATAGGAATAGTTGTGCGCTTCGCTAGTGTTGAAACAGCTCCCTCAACCTTCGGGACCGTTTGCCATGCGTCCCTTCTAGGGTCTACTATGGGAAACATTTTCTTAAATATAGGAGGTGGGGCAAAGGGTACACCTGGCTTCTCCCACTCCTTTTCCACTATGTTCGCTACCCTCTTAGGTATTGGAAAAGCGTCGTCGTGCACTGGGACCTCTAAAAATGTGTCCAATTTGCACAACTTCTCTGGTACTACCATGGAATCACAGTCATCCAGAGTAGCTAATACCTCCTTAAGCAAAGCGCGGAGATGTTCTAGCTTAAACTTAAATGCCACTAGATCAGGTTCTGCCTGTTGAGAAATTTTTCCTGAGTCTGAAATTTCACCCTCAGACAGCCCTTCCCTCACAGCCAATTCCGATTGATGTGAGGGTAAAATAGATAAGGCATCGTCAGCGTCTGATTGTTCATTCTTTTAATCTGTATTTAAAACTGAACAATCACGCTTTCTCTGAAAAACTGGCAGTTTGGATAAAGATTTGCTAT
This sequence comes from Bombina bombina, assembly GCF_027579735.1. Classification (NCBI taxonomy): domain Eukaryota; kingdom Metazoa; phylum Chordata; class Amphibia; order Anura; family Bombinatoridae; genus Bombina; species Bombina bombina. Next base: position 112,995,356 of record NC_069500.1, read on the forward strand.
AGAATTATCCACTACTGCTGATAATTGTTGCATAGAAATAAGCACTGGCGCGCTAGGTGTCGCCTGCGCGGGCAAAGCTGGTGTAGACACAGAAGGAGAGGATGTAGAGCTATCCCCAATACCTTCATTAGATAAATCATCTTGGGCAACATTATGAAAAATAACAGAGCTGTCCTGATTTTGTTTGGACGCTATGGCGCAATTATCACAAACACTCGAAGGGGGAACCACATTTGTCTCTATACACACAGAACATAGGTTATCTGATGGAAAAGACATGTTAAACAGATTTAGGCAAACAATGCAATAAAAACGATTTTAAACAAAAACGTTACTGTCTCTTTAAATAATAAAATGACACACTTTATTTCTGAATGTTCAAAAAACTATGAAGGCAATATCCGATTTTTCTGAAATTTGGACCCCAGTGTCTTAATGCTTAGAAAGTATTGCACAGCAAATATGGAGACTCTAGCTCTTAAAACAAGCAAACCGGAGCCAATTGTTGGATTTAACCGTTTTTACACACCACAATCCCAGCTACAGCCTTGCTGCAGCTTTTTACCTTCCTTAGGGGTCACCATTCACAGAAAAAAAGCCTTTTGGAGTCACTTTCTGAACCACAGGACCCTCTCACATGAATCTGCATGCACTGCCTTGAAATTAAACTGCACAGCTGAAGTGCCAAAAACATAATTTATGCTTACCTGATAAATTCCTTTCTTCTGTTGTGTGATCAGTCCACGGGTCATCATTACTTCTGGGATATAACTCCTCCCCAACAGGAAATGCAAGAGGATTCACCCAGCAGAGCTGCATATAGCTCCTCCCCTCTACGTCAGTCCCAGTCATTCGACCAAGAAACAACGAGAAAGGAGTAACCAAGGGTGAAGTGGTGACTGGAGTATAATTTAAAAGATATTTACCTGCCTTAAAACAGGGCGGGCCGTGGACTGATCACACAACAGAAGAAAGGAATTTATCAGGTAAGCATAAATTATGTTTTCTTCTGTTATGTGTGATCAGTCCACGGGTCATCATTACTTCTGGGATACCAATACCAAAGCAAAAGTACACGGATGACGGGAGGGATAGGCAGGCTCATTATACAGAAGGAACCACTGCCTGAAGAACCTTTCTCCCAAAAATAGCCTCCGAAGAAGCAAAAGTGTCAAATTTGTAAAATTTGGAAAAAGTATGAAGCGAAGACCAAGTTGCAGCCTTGCAAATCTGTTCAACAGAGGCCTCATTCTTAAAGGCCCAAGTGGAAGCCACAGCTCTAGTGGAGTGAGCTGTAATTCTTTCAGGAGGCTGCTGTCCAGCAGTCTCATAGGCTAAACGTATTATGCTACGAAGCCAAAAAGAGAGAGAGGTAGCAGAAGCTTTTTGACCTCTCCTCTGTCCAGAGTAAACGACAAACAAGGAAGAAGTTTGGCGAAAATCTTTAGTTGCCTGCAAGTAGAACTTGAGGGCACGAACTACATCCAGATTGTGTAAAAGACGTTCCTTCTTTGAAGAAGGATTTGGACACAAGGATGGGACAACAATCTCTTGATTGATGTTCCTGTTAGTGACTACCTTAGGTAAGAACCCAGGTTTAGTACGCAGAACTACCTTGTCTGAGTGAAAAATCAGATAAGGGGAATCACAATGTAAGGCTGATAACTCAGAGACTCTTCGAGCCGAGGAAATAGCCATTAAAAACAGAACTTTCCAAGATAACATTTTTATATCAATGGAATGAAGGGGTTCAAACGGAACACCCTGTAAAACGTTAAGAACTAAGTTTAAACTCCATGGTGGAGCAACAGCTTTAAACACAGGCTTGATCCTAGCTAAAGCCTGACAAAAGGACTGGACGTCTGGATTTTCTGACAGACGTCTGTGTAACAAGATGGACAGAGCTGAAATCTGTCCCTTTAATGAACTAGCTGATAAACCCTTTTCTAAACCTTCTTGTAGAAAAGACAATATCCTAGCGATCCTAACCTTACTCCAGGAGTAACCTTTGGATTCGCACCAGTATAGGTATTTCCGCCATATTTTATGGTAAATCCTTCTGGTAACAGGCTTCCTAGCCTGAATCAGGGTATCAATAACCGACTCAGAAAAACCACGTTTTGATAAAATCAAGCGTTCAATTTCCAAGCAGTCAGCTTCAGAGAAGTTAGATTTTGATGTTTGAATGGACCCTGTATCAGAAGGTCCTGTCTCAGAGGTAGAGACCAAGGCGGACAGGATGACATGTCCACTAGATCTGCATACCAAGTCCTGCGTGGCCAAGCAGGTGCTATTAGAATTACTGATGCTCTCTCCTGTTTGATTTTGGCAATCAATCGAGGAAGCAGCGGGAAGGGTGGAAACACATAAGCCATCCTGAAGTTCCAAGGTGCTGTCAAAGCATCTATCAGAACTGCTCCCGGATCCCTGGATCTGGACCCGTAGCGAGGAAGTTTGGCGTTCTGGCGAGACGCCATGAGATCTATCTCTGGTTTGCCCCAACGTCGAAGTATTTGGGCAAAGACCTCCGGATGAAGTTCCCACTCCCCCGGATGAAGAGTCTGGCGACTCAAGAAATCCGCCTCCCAGTTCTCCACTCCCGGGATGTGGATTGCTGACAGGTGGCAAGAGTGAGACTCTGCCCAGCGAATTATCTTTGATACTTCCATCATTGCTAGGGAGCTTCTTGTCCCTCCCTGATGGTTGATGTAAGCTACAGTCGTGATGTTGTCCGACTGAAACCTGATGAACCCCCGAGTTATTAACTGGGGCCAAGCCAGAAGGGCATTGAGAACTGCTCTCAATTCCAGAATGTTTATTGGAAGGAGACTCTCCTCCTGATTCCATAGTCCCTGAGCCTTCAGAGAATTCCAGACAGCGCCCCAACCTAGTAGGCTGGCGTCTGTTGTTACAATTGTCCAGTCTGGCCTGCTGAATGGCATTCCCCTGGACAGGTGTGGCCGATGAAGCCACCATAGAAGAGAATTTCTGGTCTCTTGATTCAGATTCAGAGTAGGGGACAAATCTGAGTAATCCCCATTCCACTGACTTAGCATGCATAGTTGCAGCGGTCTGAGGTGTAGGCGTGCAAAAGGTACTATGTCCATTGCCGCTACCATTAAGCCGATCACCTCCATGCATTGAGCTACTGACGGGTGTTGAATGGAATGAAGGACGCGGCATGCATTTTGAAGTTTTGTTAACCTGTCTTCTGTCAGGTAAATCTTCATTTCTACAGAATCTATAAGAGTCCCCAAGAATGGAACTCTTGTGAGAGGAAAGAGAGAACTCTTCTTTTCGTTCACTTTCCATCCATGCGACCTTAGAAATGCCAGAACTAACTCTGTATGAGACTTGGCAGTTTGAAAGCTTGAAGCTTGTATTAGAATGTCGTCTAGGTACGGAGCTACCGAAATCCCTCGCGGTCTTAGTACCGCTAGAAGGGCACCCAGAACCTTTGTGAAGATTCTTGGAGCCGTAGCCAATCCGAATGGAAGAGCTACAAACTGGTAGTGCCTGTCTAAGAAGGCAAACCTTAGATACCGGTGATGATCTTTGTGGATCGGTATGTGAAGGTAAGCATCCTTTAAATCCACTGTGGTCATGTACTGACCCTCTTGGATCATGGGTAAAATAGTCCGAATAGTTTCCATTTTGAACGATGGAACTCTTAGGAATTTGTTTAGAGTCTTTAAATCTAAGATTGGCCTGAAAGTTCCCTCTTTTTTGGGAACCACAAACAGGTTTGAGTAGAACCCTTGTCCTTGTTCCGACCACGGAACCGGATGGATCACTCCCATTGTTAACAGATCTTGTACGCAGCGTAGAAACGCTTCTTTCTTTATCTGGTTTGTTGACAACCTTGACAGATGAAATCTCCCTCTTGGGGGAGATAATTTGAAGTCTAGAAGGTATCCCTGAGATATGATCTCTAGTGCCCAGGGATCCTGAACATCTCTTGCCCAGGCCTGGGCGAAGAGAGAGAGTCTGCCCCCTACTAGATCCGGTCTCGGATCGGGGGCTCTCGGTTCATGCTGTCTTTGGGGCAGCAGCAGGTTTCCTGGCCTGCTTGCTTTTGTTCCAGGACTGGTTAGGCTTCCAGCCTTGCCTGTAACGAGCAACAGCTCCTTCCTGTTTTGGTGCAGTGGAGGTTGATGCTGCTCCTGTTTTGAAATTCCGAAAGGGACGAAAATTAGACTGTCTAGCCTTAGCTTTGGCCTTGTCTTGAGGTAGGGCGTGGCCCTTACCTCCCGTAATGTCAGCGATAATTTCTTTCAAACCGGGCCCGAATAAGGACTGCCCCTTGAAAGGTATATTAAGTAATTTGGACTTAGAAGTAACATCAGCTGACCAGGATTTTAGCCACAGTGCCCTGCGTGCCTGTATGGCGAATCCTGAGTTCTTAGCCGTAAGTTTGGTTAAATGTACTACGGCCTCCGAAATGAAAGAATTAGCTAGTTTAAGGACTCTAAGCCTGTCCGTAATGTCGTCTAGCGTAGAGGAACTAAGGTTCTCTTCAAGCGACTCAATCCAAAATGCTGCCGCAGCCGTAATCGGCGCGATACATGCAAGGGGTTGTAATATAAAACCTTGTTGAACAAACATTTTCTTAAGGTAACCCTCTAATTTTTTATCCATTGGATCTGAGAAAGCACAGCTATCCTCCACCGGGATAGTGGTACGCTTAGCTAAAGTAGAAACTGCTCCCTCCACCTTGGGGACCGTTTGCCATAAGTCCCGAGTGGTGGCGTCTATTGGAAACATCTTTCTAAATATTGGAGGGGGTGAGAACGGCACACCGGGTCTATCCCACTCCTTAGTAACAATTTCAGTTAGTCTCTTAGGTATAGGAAAAACGTCAGTACTCGCCGGTACCGCAAAGTATTTATCCAACCTACACAGTTTCTCTGGTATTGCAACAGTGTTACAATCGTTGAGAGCTGCTAAGACCTCCCCTAGTAGTACACGGAGGTTCTCCAATTTAAATTTAAAATTTGAAATATCTGAGTCCAATCTGTTTGGATCAGAACCGTCACCCACAGAATGAAGCTCTCCGTCCTCATGCTCTGCGAGCTGTGACGCAGTATCAGACATGGCCCTAGCATTGTCAGCGCACTCTGTTCTCACCCCAGAGTGATCACGCTTGCCTCTTAGTTCAGGTAATTTAGACAAAACTTCAGTCATAACAGTAGCCATATCTTGTAATGTTATCTGTAATGGCCGCCCAGATGTACTAGGCGCCAAAATATCACGCACCTCCCGGGCGGGAGATGCAGGTACTGTCGCGTGAGGCGAGTTAGTCGGCATAACTCTCCCCTCGCTGTTTGGTGAAATTTGTTCACATTGTACAGATTGACTTTTATTTAAAGTAGCATCAATACAGTTAGTACATAAATTTCTATTGGGCTCCACCTTGGCATTGGAACAAATGACACAGATATCTTCCTCTGAGTCAGACATGTTTAACACACTAGCAAAAAACTTACAACTTGGTTATAATCTTTTTTAGCAAAAAACGTACTGTGCCTCAAAGAGGTACTAACGATTAAATGACAGTTGAAATAATGAACTGAAAAACAGTTATTGCATCAAATTTTAAAACAACACAACTTTTAGCAAAGGTTTGTTCCCATTAGTAATTAAATTTGTACATAAGAAAACAAAACAACGTTTTTTATACACAGTCACTATAAGAATTCTCACAGCTCTGCTGAGAGAATTTACCTCCCTTCAAAGAAGTTTGAAGACCCCTGAGATCTGTCAGAAATGAACCGGATCATGCAGGACATATAAAAGTAGCTGACTGGAATTTTTTGATGCGTAGCAAAGAGCGCCAAAAACGGCCCCTCCCTCTCCCACACAGCAGTGAAGAGAAACGAAACTGTCACAATTAAAGCAAAAAACTGCCAAGTGGAAAATAATGCCCAAACATTTATTCACACAGTACCTCAGCAATGTAAACGATTCTACATTCCAGCAAAAACGTTTAACATGAGAATAGTTATTAAAAGGATTAGTGACCTTAACACAGTAGTTCCGGTGAAATACCATCCCCAGAATACTGAAGTGTATACATACATGTCATTTTAACGGTATGGCAGGCTTTTCTCATCAATTCCATTCAGAAAATAAAAACTGCCACATACCTCAATGCAGATTCATCTGCCCGCTGTCCCCTGATCTGAAGCCTTTACCTCCCTCAGATGGTCGAGAACAGCAATATGATCTTAACGACTCCGGTTAAAATCATAGTAAAAAATCTCTGTCAGATTCTTCCTCAAACTCTGCCAGAGAAGTAATAACACGCTCCGGTGCTATTTTAAAATAACAAACTTTTGATTGAAGTCATAAAAACTAAGTATAATCACCATAGTCCTCTCACACATCCTATCTAGTCGTTGGGTGCAAGAGAATGACTGGGACTGACGTAGAGGGGAGGAGCTATATGCAGCTCTGCTGGGTGAATCCTCTTGCATTTCCTGTTGGGGAGGAGTTATATCCCAGAAGTAATGATGACCCGTGGACTGATCACACATAACAGAAGAAATGAGGCTTCCTCCCTCAGCACACTAGAGTGAAGGGGCCTTCCTGACTAGATTTAGGTGTCTAAAACAAGCCAGATCAATAAAAAACGTTCCCAAGTGTATGTGAGCTTATAAAATATTTCAAATGGTATAATATTGTAATAAAAACCAATCGATTTAGCCCCTAACAGTGTCTACCAGCATAAAAAACAAAAAGGGGAAGCCTGTTATCTTTTTTGCTGAGGTGAAAGAAAAATGGCTTACCGTTTCCCCTGAGGGGAAAAATGACTGTCATCTAGCATTAGCCTGTGTTGTTAGAAGGAGACTAGTCATACCTGAAGCAGATGAGTCTGCAAACTGTTACCCCCAACTGAAGTTCTCTTGTTTCAACAGTCCTGCGTGGTAACAGTAATGGATTTTAGTTACTTGTGCTAAAATCATAGCCCTCTTAAACAGAAATCTTCATAACTTTTCTGTTGTAGAGTAAATAGTACAAGCCAGCACTATTTTAAAATAACAAACTCTTGATAGAAGAATAAAAAACTATATATATATAGTTTTATATATATATATATATATATATATATATATATATATATATATATATATATATATATATATATATATATATATATATATATATATAATATAATATAAAAAGTCTAGACACCTCTGTTAAAATGTCAGGTTTCTGTGATGTAAAAAAATGAGACAAAGATAAATCATTTCAGAGCTTTTTCCACCTTTAATGTGACCTATAAACTGTACAACTCAATTGAA
>NC_069500.1:113007659-113040159 GCF_027579735.1 Bombina bombina
CCCATCATTCATAGGGAGATTCTGAATGTGTTAAATTGGGGTTGTCTGCCTATACTTACATAGTAATGTGTAATAAGGTTTGCTATAGGTGCTGTGTATTTTTCTAATTTCCTATACATTTTCTGTATACTCTCTGGCTCTTAGAGAAGCTAACAATTAGATCTAGGTTTATGGAAGCTTTCTGTGGACAAACAGAGGTGTAGTAACTATGTAATAAGCCCCTTTGCTGACTGCCTTAATTTGACTGTACTTAGTCCTCCACCCCAGTTGTTTTTTACTCAGCCCATTCATTGTTTGGGGACTCTCTAGAGACCTCCCACCTGTTGGGGATCTATTTTTGATACACACTATTCTGGTCACATATTGGAGTGGGTTAAGGAGAGGGTTAAGGGGAATAGTCTATAAGAATATATATTGCATTTTATCTGCGTGTTTATATATATATATATATATATATATATATATATATATATATATATATATATATATATATATATATATATATATATATATATATATATATATATTTCTGTCTGAGGAAGGGGGCTAACTACCCCGAAACGCTTCAGTTTAATTAAAAAAAATGTCCTGTGTTTTTTCTAGCTGCAGGTAATTAAACTGGGTGTGTAAACCAGTACTGAAGTGTTATACAAGCCCCTACAAATCTGTGATAAAACTGAGCTATAAGGGATCTGTTAAAAGCCCTGTGCATTTCTACCTGGAAGGAGGCAAGCTCATAGAAATATAAAAAAGAAAAGGATAGAAAGAGGAAAAAAAGGGGAAGGAAAAGGAACAAAAAAGGAAGGGGGGAAAAAAAAAAAGGAAAAACATAATTTATGCTTACCTGATAAATTCCTTTCTTCTGTTGTGTGATCAGTCCACGGGTCATCATTACTTCTGGGATATAACTCCTCCCCAACAGGAAATGCAAGAGGATTCACCCAGCAGAGCTGCATATAGCTCCTCCCCTCTACGTCACTCCCAGTCATTCGACCAAGAATCAACGAGAAAGGAGAAACCAAGGGTGAAGTGGTGACTGGAGTATAATTTAAAAGATATTTACCTGCCTTAAAACAGGGCGGGCCGTGGACTGATCACACAACAGAAGAAAGGAATTTATCAGGTAAGCATAAATTATGTTTTCTTCTGTTATGTGTCATCAGTCCACGGGTCATCATTACTTCTGGGATACCAATACCAAAGCAAAAGTACACGGATGACGGGAGGGATAGGCAGGCTCATTATACAGAAGGAACCACTGCCTGAAGAACCTTTCTCCCAAAAATAGCCTCTGAAGAAGCAAAAGTGTCAAATTTGTAAAATTTGGAAAAAGTATGAAGCGAAGACCAAGTTGCAGCCTTGCAAATCTGTTCAACAGAGGCCTCATTCTTAAAGGCCCAAGTGGAAGCCACAGCTCTAGTGGAATGAGCTGTAATTCTTTCAGGAGGCTGCTGTCCAGCAGTCTCATAGGCTAAACGTATTATGCTACGAAGCCAAAAAGAGAGAGAGGTAGCAGAAGCTTTTTGACCTCTCCTCTGTCCAGAATAAACGACAAACAGGGAAGAAGTTTGGCGAAAATCTTTAGTTGCCTGCAAGTAGAACTTGAGGGCACGAACTACATCCAGATTGTGTAGAAGACGTTCCTTCTTTGAAGAAGGATTTGGACACAAGGATGGAACAACAATCTCTTGATTGATATTCCTGTTAGTGACTACCTTAGGTAAGAACCCAGGTTTAGTACGCAGAACTACCTTGTCTGAGTGAAAAATCAGATAAGGAGAATCACAATGTAAGGCTGATAACTCAGAGACTCTTCGAGCCGAGGAAATAGCCATTAAAAACAGAACTTTCCAAGATAACAATTTTATATCAATGGAATGAAGGGGTTCAAACGGAACACCCTGTAAAACGTTAAGAACTAAGTTTAAACTCCATGGCGGAGCAACAGCTTTAAACACAGGCTTGATCCTAGCTAAAGCCTGACAAAAGGCCTGGACGTCTGGATTTTCTGACAGACGCCTGTGTAACAAGATGGACAGAGCTGAGATCTGTCCCTTTAATGAGCTAGCCGATAAACCCTTTTCTAAACCTTCTTGTAGAAAGGACAGTATCCTAGGAATCCTAACCTTACTCCAGGAGTAACCTTTGGATTCGCACCAGTATAGGTATTTACGCCATATCTTATGGTAAATCCTTCTGGTAACAGGCTTCCTAGCCTGTATCAGGGTATCAATAACCGACTCAGAAAAACCACGTTTTGATAAAATCAAGCGTTCAATTTCCAAGCAGTCAGCTTCAGAGAAGTTAGATTTTGATGTTTGAATGGACCCTGTATCAGAAGGTCCTGTCTTAGAGGTAGAGACCAAGGCGGACAGGATGACATGTCCACTAGATCTGCATACCAAGTCCTGCGTGGCCATGCAGGCGCTATTAGAATCACTGATGCTCTCTCCTGTTTGATTTTGGCAATCAATCGAGGAAGCAGCGGGAAGGGTGGAAACACATAAGCCATCCCGAAGTTCCAAGGTGCTGTCAAAGCATCTATCAGAACCGCTCCCGGATCCCTGGATCTGGACCCGTAGTGAGGAAGTTTGGCGTTCTGGCGAGACGCCATGAGATCTATCTCTGGTTTGCCCCAACGTCGAAGTATTTGGGCAAAGACCTCCGGATGAAGTTCCCACTCCCCCGGATGAAAAGTCTGGCGACTCAAGAAATCCGCCTCCCAGTTCTCCACTCCCGGGATGTGGATTGCTGACAGATGGCAAGAGTGAGACTCTGCCCAGCGAATTATCTTTGATACTTCCATCATTGCTAGGGAGCTTCTTGTCCCTCCTTGATGGTTGATGTAAGCTACAGTCGTGATGTTGTCCGACTGAAACCTGATGAACCCCCGAGTTTTTAACTGGGGCCAAGCCAGAAGGGCATGGAGAACTGCTCTCAATTCCAGAATGTTTATTGGCAGGAGACTTTCCTCCTGATTCCATTGTCCCTGAGCCTTCAGAGAATTCCAGACAGCGCCCCAACCTAGTAGGCTGGCGTCTGTTGTTACCTGAATGGCATCCCCCTGGACAGATGTGGCCGAGAAAGCCACCATAGAAGAGAGTTTCTGGTCTCTTGATCCAGATTCAGAGTAGGGGACAAGTCTGAGTAATCCCCATTCCACTGACTCAGCATGCACAATTGCAGCGGTCTGAGATGTAGACGTGCAAAGGGAACTATGTCCATTGCTGCTACCATTAAGCCGATCACCTCCATGCATTGAGCTACTGACGGGAGTTGAATGGAATGAAGGACACGGCATGCATTTAGAAGCTTTGTTAATCTGTCTTCTGTCAGATAAATCTTCATTTCTACAGAATCTATAAGAGTCCCCAAGAATGGAACTCTTGTGAGAGGAAAAAGAGAACTCTTCTTTTCGTTCACTTTCCATCCATGCGACCTTAGAAATGCCAGAACTAACTCTGTATGAGACTTGGCAGTTTGAAAGCTTGAAGCTTGTATCAGAATGTCGTCTAGGTACGGAGCTACCGAAATTCCTCGCGGTCTTAGTACCGCCAGAAGGGCACCCAGAACCTTTGTGAAGATTCTTGGAGCCGTAGCCAATCCGAATGGAAGAGCTACAAACTGGTAATGCCTGTCTAAGAAGGCAAACCTTAGATACCGGTAATGATCTTTGTGAATCGGTATGTGAAGGTAAGCATCCTTTAAATCCACTGTGGTCATGTACTGACCCTTTTGGATCATGGGTAAGATTGTCCGAATAGTTTCCATTTTGAACGATGGAACTCTTAGGAATTTGTTTAGGATCTTTAAATCCAAGATTGGCCTGAAAGTTCCCTCTTTTTTGGGAACCACAAACAGGTTTGAGTAAAACCCTTGTCCTTGTTCCGACCGCGGAACCGGATGGATCACTCCCATTAATAACAGATCTTGTACACAGCGTAGAAACGCTTCTTTCTTTATCTGGTTTGTTGACAACCTTGACAGATGAAATCTCCCTCTTGGGGGAGAGAATTTGAAGTCTAGAAGGTATCCCTGAGATATGATCTCTAGCGCCCAGGGATCCTGAACATCTCTTGCCCAAGCCTGGGCGAAGAGAGAGAGTCTGCCCCCCACTAGATCCGGTCCCGGATCGGGGGCCCTCGGTTCATGCTGTCTTTGGGGCAGCAGCAGGTTTCCTGGCCTGCTTGCCCTTGTTCCAGGACTGGTTAGGTTTCCAGCCTTGTCTGTAACGAGCAACAGCTCCTTCCTGTTTTGGTGCAGTGGAAGTTGATGCTGCTCCTGCTTTGAAATTCCGAAAGGGACGAAAATTAGACTGTCTAGCCTTAGCTTTGGCTTTGTCTTGAGGCAGGGCGTGGCCCTTACCTCCTGTAATGTCAGCGATAATTTCTTTCAAACCGGGCCCAAATAAAGTTTGCCCCTTGAAAGGTATATTAAGTAATTTGGACTTAGAAGTTACATCAGCTGACCAGGATTTTAGCCACAGCGCCCTACGTGCCTGAATGGCGAATCCTGAGTTCTTAGCCGTAAGTTTGGTTAAATGTACTACGGCCTCCGAAATGAATGAATTAGCTAGTTTAAGGACTCTAAGCCTGTCCGTAATGTCGTCCAGCGTAGTTGAACTAAGGTTCTCTTCCAGAGACTCAATCCAAAATGCTGCCGCAGCCGTAATCGGCGCGATGCATGCAAGGGGTTGCAATATAAAACCTTGTTGAACAAACATTTTCTTAAGGTAACCCTCTAATTTTTTATCCATTGGATCTGAAAAAGCACAGCTATCCTCCACCGGGATAGTGGTACGCTTAGCTAAAGTAGAAACTGCTCCCTCCACCTTAGGGACCGTTTGCCATAAGTCCCGTGTGGTGGCGTCTATTGGAAACATCTTTCTAAATATTGGAGGGGGTGAGAACGGCACACCGGGTCTATCCCACTCCTTAGTAACAATTTCAGTTAGTCTCTTAGGTATAGGAAAAACGTCAGTACTCGCCGGTACCGCAAAGTATTTATCCAACCTACACAATTTCTCTGGTATTGCAACAGTGTTACAATCATTAAGAGCCGCTAAAACCTCCCCTAGTAATACACGGAGGTTTTCCAATTTAAATTTAAAATTTGAAATATCTGAATCCAATCTGTTTGGATCAGAACCGTCACCCACAGAATGAAGCTCTCCGTCCTCATGCTCTGCAAGCTGTGACGCAGTATCAGACATGGCCCTAGTATTATCAGCGCACTCTGTTCTCACCCCAGAGTGATCACGCTTGCCTCTTAGTTCTGGTAATTTAGCCAAAACTTCAGTCATAACAGTAGCCATATCTTGTAATGTTATCTGTAATGGCCGCCCAGATGTACTAGGCGCCATAATATCACGCACCTCCCGGGCGGGAGATGCAGGTACTGACACGTGAGGCGAGTTAGTCGGCATAACTCTCCCCTCGCTGTTTGGTGAAATTTGTTCAAATTGTACAGATTGGCTTTTATTTAAAGTAGCATCAATACAGTTAGTACATAAATTTCTATTGGGCTCCACCTTGGCATTGGAACAAATGACACAGGTATATTCCTCTGAGTCAGACATGTTTAACACACTAGCAATAAACTTGCAACTTGGTTACAATCTTATTTAACAAAAACGTACTGTGCCTCAAAGAAGCACTAAACGATTAAATGACAGTTGAAATAATGAACTGAAAAACAGTTATAGCATCAATCCTTAAAAACAACACAACTTTAGCAAAGGTTTGTTCCCATTAGTAAAGTAACAATAATTAAATTTGAAAATAAAATTACAGAGCAACGTTTTTAATCACAGACAATATATAAGTCTCACAGCTCTGCTGAGAGAATCTACCTCCCTCCAAAGAAGTTTGAAGACCCCTGAGTTCTGTTAGAGATGAACCGGATCATGCAGGAAATACAAGAGTAACTGACTGGAAATTTTTGATGCGTAGCAAAGAGCGCCAAAAACGGCCCCTCCCCCTCACACACAGCAGTGAGAGAGAAACGAAACTGTCACAATTAAAACAAGCAACTGCCAAGTGGAAAAATAATGCCCAAATATTTATTCACTCAGTACCTCAGAAAATGCAAACGATTCTACATTCCAGCAAAAACGTTTAACATGATAAATACCTATTAAAAGGTTTAGTGTACTTTTAACAGAGTAATTCCGGTGAAATACCATCCCCAGAATACTGAAGTGTAGAGTATACATACATGTCATTATAACGGTATGGCAGGATTTTCTCATCAATTCCATTCAGAAAATAAAAACTGCTACATACCTCAATGCAGATTCATCTGCCCGCTGTCCCCTGATCTGAAGCTTTTACCTCCCTCAGATGGCCGAGAAACAGCAATATGATCTTAACTACTCCGGTTAAAATCATAGTAAAAACTCTGGTAGATTCTTCTTCAAACTCTGCCAGAGAGGCAACAACACGCTCCGGTGCTATTGTAAAATAACAAACTTTTGATTGAAGTTATAAAAACTAAGTATAATCACCATAGTCCTCTCACACATCCTATCTAGTCGTTGGGTGCAAGAGAATGACTGGGAGTGACGTAGAGGGGAGGAGCTATATGCAGCTCTGCTGGGTGAATCCTCTTGCATTTCCTGTTGGGGAGGAGTTATATCTCAGAAGTAATGATGACCCGTGGACTGATCACACATAACAGAAGAAAAAGCTAATACCATCTGGATAGGGTAGTAGAGACTTTCAGGCTGTACGCACTACTTTGCACTATTAAGCACTATGTAGTAACACTAGTATAATTGCTATATAATAAGTTTGAGAATATATATAGGGGGAACGGTTGGGAGGGGGGTTTTGTGATTTTTTTTTGTGTGGGTCTTCACTTTAAGTGCACTTGATTTATTTTTTTGTTGTTTGCTCTATCCTTTATGGATAGATTTATCACTCAGGTGAAGTCGAATTCACCCAAAATGCTTGTAAAAGTAAAAGATAAAAAAAGTAAAATATCAGATACCAGTTTGGATAGCTCATCAGAAATTAGTAAAATGTCTTCTGATTCACATACACTGATTTCACAGTTAACAGAGATATTTTCTCCTCAGTTTGATGTAATTAAGAAAGAACTAGGGACTCTCTCTGCTGAATTAGTTTCATTGTCCTCTGAAATCAGACAGTTTCAAACAGACTAACTGAGGCTGAGACTAGAATCTCTGAGGTTGAAGATATAACTCATTCATGGAGACTTAATTCAGAAACAGGATGCTAAAATTAAAAGTATGCAGTCACGCCTGGAGGATCTGGAGGATCGATCCAGGCCGAACAATATTAGGATAGTGGGTCTCCCAGAAACACCAGAATTTGAGGATTTATTGAAATTCACCTCAATTACATTACCACAAACATTAGGGATTGCCCCTGAGTTGTTACCCCTGGCGATAGAACGGGCACATAGGCTGGGCCAAAAGAAACCCTCCTCGGATGGAGTCTCGAGGAACAGAATCTGTATTTTTAAATTACTAAAATTTCAAGATAAAGTTGAAATATTGAAACTTTTTAAAAATAATGATCCTCCTATATTTGGAAAGAATCGGATTCTGTTGTTTCAAGACTTTTCATATGAGACATCTGCCAAAAGGAAATTAATGGCCCCATATTGTTCGCAGTTGATAAATAAAGGGGTTAAAGCTCAACTGGTATATCCAGCACGTATAATTATTGAGGACAAAGGTACTAAACTTTCTTTAGCAGATCTTAAAAAATTTAGAGAGACAGGGTAAAGTTCTAGTTTTTACACAATGGTAAGGTTGTCTTATGTGGAAATGTGTTTCTCTCTCCCAGATAATAAGTAACATATGTCAATAGAAGTTGTGAGGCTGTTGTTTTTGTACCTTTTATGTATTATGTCTTTCCCCTTTCCTCCCCCCTTTTTTCCTTTTTTTTTTTTTTTTTTTCTTCTTCTTCTCTCTCTCTCTCTCTCTCTCTCGCCCCTCTCTGCCGCCGCCCCTCCCCTACCTCCCTCGCCCCATGCCCCCAACCCACCCCGAGCGGATTATCTCTTGTAAAATGTCTAAATTAGCCGGATTTTAGATGGCGGAAGGTATTAAGATTTTATCTTGGAATATAGGAGGGATATCTTCCCCCATTAAACGTAAATTGATTATTAAAACTTTGGCTAGCTATAAACCAGATATTGTTCTCCTTCAGGAGACACATCTTAATGAGCAGGAAGCGGCAATATTGAAGATAAAATGGGTAGGGGAAGTAGTCTCTACAACCGGTCGTGCTAGAAAATGCGGGGTTGCTATTCTGTTTCACAAAGAGTTAGAATATAAAATAGATAAGGTAGAAATAGATCCGGCTGCAAGATACATCTTAATTCATGTGTCTATAAAGAATTTTAAATTGATAATTTGTAACATATATGCCCCAAATAAGTTCTCTAGAGAATTCTGGGAGAAAATACAAATCAAATTATTTCCCTTTAGTGCTGAAAATTTAATTCTAGGGGGTGATTTTAATGCTACCTTATCTCCGGCACTTGATAGATTCTCTAATAAAAATAGATTAGCTAACGTAAAGAATGCAAAATATCTATCACTATTTTGTGCAAAGCTAAAATTATTGGATATATGGCGTTTAAAAAACCCAGATAAACAGGTATTTCTCCAACATAGGTGTGTCCGGTCCACGGCGTCATCCTTACTTGTGGGATATTCTCCTCCCCAACAGGAAATGGCAAAGAGCCCAGCAAAGCTGGCCATATAGTCCCTCCTAGGCTCCGCCTACCCCAGTCATTCTCTTTGCCGTTGCACAGGCAACATCTCCACGGAGATGGCTTAGAGTTTTTTGGTGTTTAAATGTAGTTTTTGTAAGTTTAAGCCTGTTTAACATGTCTGAACCATCAGATAACGATGTTCTATATGTATGAAAGCCAATGTGTCTCCCCATTTAAATATATGTGATATATTTGTGTCATAATGTCCAAACAAAGTAGGGATAATAATGCCATAGATATGATATTGCCCAAGATGATTCCTCTAATGAGGGGAGTAAGCATGGTACTGCATCATCCCCTTCTGTGTCTACACCAGTTTTGCCCACACAAGAGGCCCCTAGTACATCTAGTGCGCCAATACTTATTACCATACAACAATTAATGGCTGTAATGGATAATTCTATTGCATGCATTTTTTCCAAAATGCCTACTTATCAGAGAAAGCGTGATTGCTCTGTTTTAAACACTGAAGAGCAAAAGGACGCTGATGATATCTGTTCTGACATACCCTCACACCTATCTGAAGGGGCCAGGAGGGAGGTTTTGTCTGAGGGAGAAATTTCAGATTCAGGGAAAATTTCTCAACAAGCAGAACCTGATATTGTAACTTTTAAATTTAAATTACAACATCTCCACGCACTACTTAAGGAGGTATTATCTACTCTGGATGATTGTGACAATTTGGTCATTCCAGAGAAATTAGGTAAGATGGACAAGTTCCTAGAGGTTCCGGTGCCCCCCGATGTTTTTCCTATACCCAAGCGGGTGGCGGACATAGTAAATAAGGAGGGGGAAAGGCCCGGCATACCTTTTGTCCTCCCCCTATATTTAAGAAATGATTTCCTATAGTCGACCCCAGAAAGGACTTATAGCATACAGTCCCCAAGGTCGAGGGGGCGGTTTCTACTCTAAACAAACGCACTTCTATTCCTATAGAAGATAGTTGTGCTTTCAAGATCCTATGGATTAAAGGTTAGAGGGTTTGCTTAAAAAGATGTTTGTTCAGCAAGGTTACCTTCTACAACCAATTTCATGCATTGTTCCTGTCACTACAGCTGCGTGTTTCTGGTTCGAAGAACTAGAAAAGTCGCTCAATAAAGAATCTTCGTACGAGGAGGTTTTGGACAGAGTTCAAGCTCTTAAATTGGCTAACTCTTATTTTAGATGCCGCTTTGCAATTAGCTAGATTAGCGGCGAATAATTCAGGGTTTGCTATCGTGGCGCGCAGAGCGCTTTTGCTTAACATCCCTTTCAAGGGTAAAACACTGTTTGGCCCTGACTTGAAAGAGATTATTTCAGACATCACTGGGGGAAAGGGCCACGCCCTTCCTCTGGATAGGTCTATTAAGGCTAAAAATAAGCCAAATTTTCGTCCCTTTCGCAGAAACGGACCAGCCTCAAATTCTACACCCTCTAAGCAAGAGGGTAATACTTCTCAAACCAAGCCAGCCTGGAGGCCGATGCAAGGCTGGAACAAGGGTAAGCAGGCCAAGTCACCTGCCACTGCTACCAAAACAGCATGAAGTGTTGGCCCCCGATCTGGGAAGGATCTGGTGGGGGGCAGACTTTCTCTCTTTGCTCAGGCTGGGGCAAGAGATGTTCAGGATCCTTGGGCGCTAGAAATAGTTTCTCAAGGTTATCTCCTGGAATTCAGGGAACTACCCCCAAGGGGAAGGTTCCACGGGTCTCAATTATCTTCGAACAGGCATTCTTACACTGTGTAGAAGACCTGTTAAGCATGGGAGTGATTCATCCTGTTCCATTAGGAGAACAAGGGATGGGTTTTTACTCCAACCTGTTCATAATTCCCAAAAAAGAGGGAACATTCAGACCTATTTTAGATCTCAAGATTCTAAACAAGTTTCTAAGGGTTTCATCGTTCAAAATGGAAACCATTCGAACGATCCTTCCTACCATCCAGGAAGGTCAATTCATGACCACGGTGGACTTAAAGGATGCGTACCTACGTATTCCTATCCACAAGGAACATTTTCGGTTCCTAAGGTTCGCCTTTCTGGACAAGCATTACCAGTTTGTGGCACTTCCATTCGGATTAGCCACTGCTCCAAGGATTTTCACAAGGGTACTAGGGTCCCTTCTAGCGGTGCTAAGACCAAGGGGCATTGCAGTAGTACCTTACTTGGACGACATCCTGATTCAAGTGTCGTCTCTGTCAAAAGCAAGGGCTCATACGGACATTGTCCTAGCCTTTCTCAGATCTCACAGGTGGAA
This sequence comes from Bombina bombina, assembly GCF_027579735.1. Taxonomy (NCBI): domain Eukaryota; kingdom Metazoa; phylum Chordata; class Amphibia; order Anura; family Bombinatoridae; genus Bombina; species Bombina bombina. The sequence goes on from NC_069500.1 coordinate 113,018,643, forward strand.
AGTGAACATAGAAAAAAGTTCTCTGTCCCCGTCAACAAGAGTTCCCTTCTTGGGAACAATAATAGTTTCCTTAGAAATGAAGGTTTTTCTGACAGAGGCCAGAAAATCAAAACTTCTAAGCTCTTGTCAGGTACTTCATTCTGTTCTTCTTCCTTCCATAGCGCAGTGCATGGAAGTAATAGGTTTGATGGTTGCGGCAATGGACATAGTTCCTTTTGCACGAATTCATCTAAGACCATTACACCTGTGCATGCTCAGACAGTGGAATGGGGATTATACAGACTTGTCTCCGACGATACAAGTAGATCAAATAACCAGAGATTCACTCCGTTGGTGGCTGACCCTGGACAACCTGTCACAGGGAATGAGCTTCCGCAGACCAGAGTAGGTCATTGTCACGACCAACGCCAGTCTGGTGGGCTGGGGCGCGGTCTGGGAACCTCTGAAAGCTCAGGGTCTATGGTTTCGGGAAGACTCTCTTCTCCCGATAAACATAATGGAACTGAGAGCGATATTCAATGCTCTCAAGGCTTGGCCTCGACTAGCAAAGGCCAAATTCATAAGGTTTCAATCAGACATCATGACGACTGTTACATATATCAACCATCAGGGGGTAACAAGGAGTTCCCTGGCGATGGAGGAGCATCCGGGGGAGTGGGAACTCCATCTGGAAATCTTTGCCCAAATAACTCAATTATGGGGCATTCCAGACATGGTTCTGATGGCCTCTCGTCAGAACTTCATGGTCCCTTGTTACGGGTCCAAATCCAGGGATCCCAAGGCGACTCTATTGGATACAATAGTAGCACCTTGGATCTTCAACCTAGCTTATGTATTCCCACCGTTTCCTCTCATTCCCAGGCTGGTAGCCAGGATCAATCTGGAGAGGGCTTCGGTGATCTTGATAGTTCCTGTGTGGCCACGCAGGACTTGGTATGCAGACCTGGTGAATGTGTCATCGGCTCCACCATGGAAGCTACCTTTGAGACAGGACCTTCTTATTCAGGGTCCATTCGAACATCCGAATCTGGTTTTCCTCCAACTGACTGCTTGGAGTTTGAACGCTTAATTTTATCAAAGCGTGGGTTTTCAGATTCTGTAATAGATACTCTTATTCAGGCTAGAAAGCCTGTAACTAGAAAAATTTACCATAATATATGGAAAAAATATATCTGTTGGTGTGAATCTAAAGGATTCCCATGGAACAAGATAAAAATTCCTAAGATTCTTTCCTTTCTACAAGAAGGTTTGGAGAAAGGATTTTCTGCGAGTTCTCTGAAGGGACAGATCTCTGCTTTATCTGTTTTACTTCACAAAAGGCTGGCAGCTGTGCCAGACGTTTAAGCGTTTGTTCAGGCTCTGGTTAGAATCAAGCCTGTTTACAGACCTTTGACGCTTCCCTGGAGTCTTAATCTAGTTCTTTCAGTTCTTCAAGGGGTTCCGTTTGAACCCTTACATTCCGTAGATATTAAGTTATTATCTTGGAAAGTTTTGTTTTAGGTTGCAATTTCTTCCGCTAGAAGAGTTTCTGAGTTATCTGCTCTGCAGTGTTCTCCGCCCTATCTGGTCCATGCAGATAAGGTGGTTTTACGTACTGAGCCTGGTTTTCTTCCGAAGGTTGTTTCCAACAAAAATATTAACCAGGAGATAGTTGTACCTTCTTTGTGTCCGAATCCAGTTTCATAGAAGGAACGTTTGTTACACAATTTGGACGTTGTCCGTGCTCTAAAATTCTATTTAGAGGCTACTGAAGATTTTAGACAAACATCTTCTTTGTTTGTTGTTTATTCTGGTTAAAGGAGAGGTAAAAAAGCAACTTCTACCTCTCTTTCCTTTTGGTTTAAAAGCATCATCAGATTGGCTTTTGAGACTGCCGGACGGCAGCCTCCTGAAAGTATCACAGCTCACTCCACTAGGGCTGTGGCTTCCACATGGGCCTTCAAGAATGAGGTTCCTGTTGACCAAATTTTTTAAATTATATACTTGCTTCTTCGGAGGCTATTTTTGGGAGAAAGGTTTTGCAAGCCGTGGTGCCTTCCGTTTGGGTGACCTGATTTGCTCCCTCCCTTCATCCGTGTCCTAAAACTTTGGTATTGGTTCCCACAAGTAAGGATGACGCCGTGGACCGGACACACCTATGTTGGAGAAAACAGAATTTATGCTTACCTGATAAATTACTTTCTCCAACGGTGTGTCCGGTCCACGGCCCGCCCTGGTTTTTTAATCAGGTCTGATGAATTATTTTCTCTAACTACAGTCACCACGTTACCATATGGTTTCTCCTATATATATTTCCTCCTGTCCGTCGGTCGAATGACTGGGGTAGGCGGAGCCTAGGAGGGACTATATGGCCAGCTTTGCTGGGCTCTTTGCCATTTCCTGTTGGGGAGGAGAATATCCCACAAGTAAGGATGACGCCGTGGACCGGACACACCGTTGGAGAAAGTAATTTATCAGGTAAGCATAAATTCTGTTTTTCTTGCGAATCTAAAGCACACTGTACCTTTTCGAGAATTGACCTATTTTTAATTGCGGAGAACTTGGCCAATCAGGAATTAGAGGCAGGAATCGGAGATATCATTATTTCAGACCATGCAATTATTTCTTTGTCACTTCTTTCTGGGCTAAAGAATAGGACACAAACGCCTAGTTTTTATTTCCCTCGATATTTGCACACTAATCCTAGATTTGTTAATTTTTTGAGATCCCTCTGGCAACGATACTACTCTGATAATATAAGCTATGCTAATAAACCGGAAATTTTTTGGGAAGCTTTTAAAGCTGTATTGCGGGGAGAAATACAATCATATATTAGTATAGCGAAGAAAAAGAGTAAAGCATGGGAAACCCAAATCATGAATAAAATTAGGAACTCATATAGAAAATATTGCTTGAGGCGCACTTCGGGAAACTGGAAGAAATATCAAGACAATAGGAAGGAAAGAGATTTGTTCTTAAAACAAAAACTTTTGGAGGAGGAAGGAAGAATAAATCTTCAATTTAAAGGATTGCACGGCTCCTCCGCTAAATATCTAGCGAGACTCACTAAGGTTAGAAAAAAGAGAAATATTATTCCTGTGATTCAAACTGAAAAGGGAAGATATACGGAGACGAAGGGTATTATGGAGGCATTTCTTGCCTATTATCAACAATTATACTCTGGAGTAGAGACAGATATTATTAACCAAGATACCTTTTGGTCCATGTTAAAGTTGCCTCAATTAAGTAGTGAGGACTTAATATCGATCAATGCCCCAATATCTATTGATGAAATTAGAAAAGCCATAGATCATTTGAAGATGAATAAGGCTCCTGGACCAGATGGGTTTCCTGTGGAGCTTTATAAATGTCTTGGTGAGGTCCTTTTGCCTATCTTAGAAAAACTCTTTAATTATTATTATATGTCTAATAATGTGATTTCTAGCTACTTCTCTGCGGCCAATATTTCGCTCATCTTAAAGAAAGGCAAAAATCCGAAGACCCGGCCTCTTATAGGCCGATTTCGGTTCTGAACACAGATTATAAGATCTTAATGGCTATTATTGCTTCAAGGCTTTCTTCTCACATACATAAAATCATTCATCCAGAACAGACTGGATTTATGGTAGCTAGAAATCCAGCTAAGAATACTCGCAAATTGATTAATTTTTTTAGACTACGCCTGGAATGTGGATAAGGAGAGGAAGAAGCCATTATGGCAAGGGACTGCCATACTTTCCCTGGATGCGATCAAAGCCTTTGATTCAATTGTGTGGGAACATCTTTTTAGGGCGATGGAGAAGTTTGACTTAAAAGGGGAATTTCTACAATTTATTATTAGATTATATCATAAACCAATTTCCTTTTTACTTATTAATGGGTCTTTATCCTCTAAAATAATATTACAAAGAGGCACTCGGCAAGGGTGTCCTCTTTCTCCTTTACTTTTTAATATAGCTTTGGAACCTCTTGAGATTCGATGCAGAGATATTTTGATTGGAGTCCCATTCGGTATATATCGTCTTAAAATGTTGCTTTATGCAGACGATGTGTTGATCTTTCTTACCAATGTCTAGCAATCTATTCCTACGATTCTACAGGTGTTAAAAGTCTTCAGCTCCTTTTCAGGTTATAAGATAAACTTGGAAAAGAGCGAATTAATGTGTATAAATACTTCTCAGTTGGAAGGCCTCGTTATCCCATTTAAATTGGTTGATGCTATTAAATATCTAGGTTTGGTTTTGCATAAAAATCCGAAATTCTGGTATAAAGCCAATTTTGAGCCTCTTTTCCAATTGGATCTGATTTACATCTCTGGGCTACCCTTTCCATTATCTATCACAGCCAGAGTCAATTTGATAAAATCAATCATTTTTCCGCGTTTGTTATACCCACTCCAGAATTTGCCCTCATTCTTATTGAATAAGGACTTAAAGCTTTTTAATTCTCAAGTTTCTAAATTTATCTGGAACAATAAAAAAACCCGAATTGCGCTGGCTAGATTAATGCAAAACTCCGGATCGGCGGGATTGGCGCTTCCTAACATTAAATTGTATAACTTAGCTGCCATGGTCAAAACGGCAATAGATTGGATTGCTGGTACTAATTTAGTTTCATCAGAAGAATTAGAAAATCATTTGATTGCCCCATTTGCGTTAAAAGCTATACTACATATTGATGTCCAGAAGTTGCCTCAGAATGTTAGATGTCTTATTACTGTTAGAAATATAGTTTTTGCCTGGCAAAAGTTCTGCGCAATGTTAAATATAGATTATTCATTTTCCGAATGGTTGCCTATTGTAAATAATCCTAATTTCTTGCCCGGCCTCCATCAAAAAGTTTTCAAAGATTGGTCTGATAAAGGACTACATTACGTCAAACAGTTACTAGATGAGAATGACCAATTATTAACGGTGGATACGATCTTTAATAAATTTGCTTATTTTCAAATTCACCACTTTGTCCTATCACAAAGCTGGCCCTCTCCCTTGTTCTCGGACTGGTCGGTTATCAAGCTTTTTATACGAAAAGCTGTGGCTGGAAACTCTTCAATATCATTGATGTATGATATCATGTTGACCAAGCAGAGTCTCGTAATTAGGGATAATATCTGTATGTCCTGGCTGCCGTTAATCCCATCAGTAAATCATGATAAGATTATTCAGAGTTTTGTCTCTTTACGTAAGTGTAAAGCTCCGGTATCTTGGAATGAATCTCACATGAAATTGATTAATAATTTTTATCTTTCTCCGTGGAAAATATCCAGATTTTACCCGACTTCTATTAGTGTATGCCCCCGCTGTTCACATGATAGGGCTGACCTGCTTCATATGTTTTGGACATGCCCTAGGGTAAGACAATTATGGTTAAAGATTATATTTTGGTTTAACAAACTATAGAAAGTATCAATTGCTCTATCAGAGGAAGATGTCATCTTCTTATGTCCTCCACAAGAGCCCTTTAATGTGAACACCATAAATAGTTTAAATACTATTATTCTTACTGTTAGATACTGTATTCTCAAAAACTGGAAGGCCAGGCGGATGCCGGGATTAGCTATGGTTTTTAGATTTTTGCAAGATCAAATTGTCTTCGAGTCATTTTATCTTTATGATGTATCGGAGAGAAGGATCAAGAAGTTTCTATTGAAATGGACACCAGTTATTTTGTCCTATCCATATCCCTTGCAAAAAAGGATACTCTCCCCCTTTCTTTCCTCAGTGAGTTTTGCGGAATTAACGTTACTTAATGTTTTTCCACATACGTGGATTGAGGGCACTGTGAGGGAACACTAGTTGATAGCTTTCGGGGGGGATGGAGTGGGGTGGCGGGCGGGGTCGGGATCGAGAGAGAGATATTTAACTTTTGTGTTTTTATCCATTTATGAAAACAGAAAGGAGAGGAATATTTCTTTTTTTTTTTCCCTCTCCCTCCCCCCTTGTTATGTTATTATATAGGCGAGAAGTAAGGTCAAGTGAGAGAAGGATCTCACGTAATCTAAGATCTTTTAGTAATAAGTTTATCTCTAATAAATTGTGCGATTTTTTTTCCTTTGGGTCAAGTGAGAGAAGGATCTCACGTAATCTATGAGCCTTTAGTAATAAGCATATCTCTATAATAAATTGTGTGGGGGTAATTTTTTTTTTTTTTTCTTTCCTCTTTTTACTGTATTTTTGCGTAATGATTATCTCTTATTTTTATTTTTTGAAATATAAGGTTTAAAATTTTCTTTTTTATGTAACTAAAATAGAAAATGTGAGGTTTATTTACTGTATTTTTTTTATTTGCATATTCGTGATGTAACAGACTTGCTATTTTGCAGCAACTTGTTTGCTAGGTTTTCTTTTCATATGTATATGTTTGTTGTAATTCATCACGCTTGATGTTTTTTGGTTTTTTGATTTTTAACCTCAATAAAAAATTATTGGAAAAAAAAAAAAAGAAGACGTAGGCACATTGCTTAGTGCGAGCTGACCTGTTAGAGCTGAGACGGAGTGCCAACAGTGTTACAAACGGCCGTTTGAGTGGCGTGAGACGTCAGCATTGGCTCAGCTGTTCGTTTGTTTCCGTTCTCGGAGGATGCCGTGTTTTGAGATTAGTTACCGGAGGTAGGTGAATTGGTAACGAGACTCGGCTGCTTTGATTTCCGGTAACTATAAGTCACTGTAGGCAGAAAGTTTATAGGTATAGATACCTTTGGTTGAACTTTAGGAAAGGGCTTGGAATAAGGTGTTGACGTTATCTAAGCACTAGGTTGAGGGCGTGGATCAGTTTTAAAGGTGGAATGAGAGGAGTTTGGACAGGATGCTAGGAACAGCTGAAAGAATCCTGACACCCGGCTGTATTCGCTCCATAAGACGCACAGACGTTTCCCCTTACTTTTGGGGGGGGAAAAAGTGCGTCTTATGGAGCGAAAAATACGGTGTGTGTATATATATATATATATATTTATTAATATTACACACAGAAAAAGTCCAGCACTCACTCACAAGCTCTCAACTAAGATAAAAAGCAGTAATGGAAGAGTTAGTTACCGCATCTGGCCAAATGGGAAAAGCCCAGGTACCTCGTCAAGGTCTCTTCCAAAAAAACCTGGGTCCCTAAACAGCCACACAATGCAGGCTCACAATCAAACAACTGTGAAAAAATGGAGGGTGCACAGGTATTAGTTTAAAGGGACACTGAACCCAAATTTTTTCTTTTGTGATTTAGATAGAGAATGCAATTTAAGCAACTTTCTAATTTACTCCTATTATCAATTTTTCTTCGTTCTCTTATATTTATTTGAAAAAGAAGGCATCTAAGCTTTTTTTTTTTTTTATTAGTTCAGTACTCTGGACAGCTCTTTTCTATTGGTGGATGATGTATCCACCAATCAGCAAGAACAACCCAGGTTGTTCACCAAAAATGGGCCGGCATCTAAACTTACATTCTTGCATTTCAAATAAACATACCAAGAGAATAAAGAAAATTTGATAATAGGAGTAAATTAGAAAGTTGCTTAAAATTTCATGCTCTATCTGAATCACAAAAGAAAAAATTTGGTTTCAGTGTCCCTTTAAGGGTGTTCACACTTATGCAACCATATTATTTTAGTTTTTTACTTTTATTTCCCTTTACCTAAAAGATTTCAGTTTGTTTTTGAATTGAGTTGTTCAGTTTATAAGTCACATTAAAGGTGGGAAAAGTTCTGAAATGATTCATCTTTGTGTCACTTTTTTAACATCACAGAAACCTGACATTTTAACAGGGGTGTGTAGACTTTTTATATCCACTGTATATATACATATATCTCTCATATATATATATATATCTCTACACACACACACATATATATATATATATATATATATATATATATATATATATATATATATATATATATATAAAACAGACGAATGTCCGGACAAGATACTCAAAACAGGTTCTTTATTGAATATCGAATAGCGCATAAAAACAGCAGCTCTGCGAAAACTGGTATGAAAGATTTAATTGCAGGCAAATACAGTAACATGGCCGAGTAGTAAGGGCTGTTAGGAGCACTGAAGGTGGGCTATGTCTGACGCGTTTCAGCTCCTACAACAACCACAACAACAACCACAACCACCACAACAACTGTCTTAATGTGCAGGGTAGTGGACTCACCATATCCAGAAAGAAAGAAATTTATCAGGTAAGAATAATTTTTGTTTTCTTTCCTAAGATATGGGGAGTCCACGGGATCATCAATTACTGTTGGGAATCAATACCCAAGCCAGAGGACACAGATGATTAGGGAGTGACAAGACAGGGAACCTAAACAGAGGACACCACCACTTGAAGCACCTTTCTCCCAAAAGAAGCCACAGCCGAGGCAAAAGTATCAAATTTAGAAAATTTAGAAAAAGTGTGCAAAGAAGTCGCAGCATTGCACATCTGTTCTACAGAGGCTTCATTCTTGAAGACCCAAGAAGAAGAAACGGCCCTAATGGAATGAGCTGTGATTCTCTCAGGGGGCTGCTGTCCAACAGTCTCATATGCCAAACGAATAATACTTCTCAACCAGAGAGAAAGAAGTGGCAGTAGCTTTCTGACCTTTGTGTTTTCCAGAAAAACAGACAAATAATGCAGAAAACCAAAGTCTTTAGTCGCCTGCAAATAGAATTTAAGAGCCCGCACAACATCTAAGTTGTGCAACAAACGTTCCTTATGAGGAGGAGGATTAGGACAGAAATAAGGAACAATTTCCTGATTAATATTTCTATCCAAAACAACCGTAGGAAGAAAACCAAACTTGGTACGAAGAACTGCCTTATCTGCATGAAATATGAGATAAGGCGAATCGCACTGCAAAGCTGAGAGATCCATACTCTGAGCAGAAGAGATAGCAGTAAGAAACAAAACCTTCCAAGCTAACTTAAAGGGACACTGAACCCAATTTTTTTCTTTTGTGATTCAAATAGAGCATGCAATTGTAAGCAACTTTCTAATTTACTCCCATTATCAAATGTTCTTCATTCTCTTGGTATCTTTATTTCAAATGCAAGAATGGAAGTTTAGATGCTGGCCCATTTTTGGTGAATTTTTGCTGATTGATGGATAAATTCACCCACCAATAAAAAAAAAAGTGCTTTCCATGGTTCTGAACCCAAAAAATAGCTTAGATGTCTTCTTTTTCAAATAAAGAAAGCTAGAGAACGAAGAAAAATCGATAATAGGAGTAAATTAGAAAGTTACTTAAAAGTGCATGCTCTATCTGAATCACAAAAGAAAAAATTTGGGTTCAGTGTCACTTAATATCTATGGAATGCATTGGCTCAAACACAGCCTGTTACAAAACTTTAAGAACATGGTTTAGACTCCAAAGTAAAGCAACTGATTTAAACACAGGCCTGATTCTGACCAAGGCCTGACAAAAGGATTGCACATCTGGCACATCCGCAAGACGCTTGTGAAACAAAATAGATAATGCAGAGATCTGACCCTTCAGGGTACTGACAGACAAACCAGGCCTTCCTAGAGAAAAGACAAATTTCTTGGAACCCTGACCCTATTCCAAGAATATCCCTTAGACTAACACCAAAAGATATTTACGCCATATCTTATGGTAAATTTTTCTAGTGATAGGCTTACAAGCCTCAATCAAGGTCTCAATCACCGACTCGAAAAAAACACGCTTAGCTAAAATCAAGCATTCAATCTCCAAGCAGACAGCTTCAGAGAAACGAGATTTGGATGAAGAAAGGGCCCATGAAGTAGAAGGTCCTTCCTCAGAGGAAGTCTCTAAGGAGGTTGTAACAATGTCGCACTTAGCAAATAACCAACAAGGGAACTTTTTTTCTCATATGCAGCCTCTACACCTCAGCGCTAAGCTGAGGCGCCTACCTGCTCTCCTCTGCAACGGTAGGCTGAAAGCAAAGTAGAAGGGGTGACCAAAGCAGCTCTGCACTGAAAATCCGTGGAAACCGTTACACAGGGATGTAATTAAAAGCTGTGCCAGAAATTAACCAACAAGGGTACCTAAACTTCACCTCCTCCTTGCAAAGAAGGTAAAGAGAATGACTGGAGATTGTGGGAAGGGAAGTGATACTTAACAGCTTTGCTGTGGTGCTCTGCCACCTCCTGCTGGCCAGGAGTGATATTCCCAACAGGAATTGATGATCCGTGGACTCCTATCTTAGAAAAGAAAACAAATTTGCCTTGTCCCACTATGCAGTACAAACTGTACATACACATGTCTATTATATTTCACAGACTTTGTAAAATTGTGCACATAAACTGCTCCACGTATCACTTTGTTTTGCTCACTAAGCTAACTTAATCCAGAGATACAACAGGAGGTTTCCAGATGGGCAATGGTACACACCCAGCTACAGGCCTGACTCTAAAGAAAGAGGCAGGCTGTTGTGAGCGCTAGGTAACTCCCCAGAGCGGAGAGAATGCTCACAGATAGGACCTGGGACACGTGTGTTGGTGTCACACTATTACCAGACAGGGGACAGAGTGATGGACATGTTTACCAAGCCCTTTGTGTTCTTTGACTTGAGAAGGGTGCTCTTGTCCTTGCCTTTCAGCCCTAGAGGAGCCCTTGCTCCTCCCAGGTAGGGCAGTATATTGTGCATCCACTTCAGAATATGGTCAGCCAATCGGGAGGGAGCATTTATAAGTCATTCTGGTGTCACCTTACTATAGTGAAATGTAGAAAAGCTCCTAGAGCTTAAAAAAAAAAAAAAAATGTACATATTGTGCCTGTTGCCACCTAACTGTGAGGGAAAGATTGTGCCTGCTATGTGCTACTTTACACAGGACAGTTAGGTATTACTGCCCGTTAAAGTGACCAGGGCAACTCTCAGATATTCTATGATTAAAATTGTATAAGCACATGAAAAACAATGCATGTAATACAAACTTTTAAATAATCATTATACACTATATACATACTTTTTACTGTGCATGTCTACAGTAGAATTGCATAATTTACAAGTGTACAATTAAAATGCACTGTAATATGACTTACTGTGAATTTCAAATAAGCAGTAAAAAAAATTAGAGAAATTCAAAATGTTGCTGCTGCTTCCCTGCACACTGTATCATGCCACAGCCATCAGCAAATTGCAGACTCATACGTATACTCTGAACTCTTGCACATGCTCAGTAGCAACTGGTGCCACAGAAAGTATGTATATAAAATGGACAGAGCAAATAGATAAAGGAAGTAAATTGGAAAGTTTTTTTTGTTTTGTTTAACTGCTTGCTCTATATGAATCATAAAAACATAATTTATGCTTACCTGATAAATTTATTTCTCTTGTAGTGTATCCAGTCCACGGATCATCCATTACTTGTGGGATATTCTCCTTCCCAACAGGAAGTTGCAAGAGGATCACCCACAGCAGAGCTGCTATATAGCTCCTGCCCTCACCGCCATATCCAGTCATTCGACCGAAACAAGCCGAGAAAGGAGAAACCATAGGGTGCAGTGGTGACTGTAGTTTAAGTAAAATTTAGACCTGCCTGAAAAGGACAGGGCGGGCCGTGGCTGAATACACAAGAGAAATAAATTTATCAGGTAAGCATAAATTATGTTTTCTCTTGTTAAGTGTATCCAGTCCACGGATCATCCATTACTTGTGGGATACCAATACCAAAGCTAAAGTACACGGATGATGGGAGGGACAAGGCAGGAACTTAAACGGAAGGAACCACTGCCTGTAGAACCTTTCTCCCAAAAACAGCCTCCGAAGAAGCAAAAGTATCAAATTTGTAAAATTTGGAAAAAGTATGAAGGGAAGACCAAGTTGCAGCCTTGCAAAACTGTTCAGAGGCCTCATTTTTAAAGGCCCAGGTGGAAGCCACAGCTCTAGTAGAATGAGCTGTAATCCTTTCAGGAGGCTGCTGTCCAGCAGTCTCATAGGCTAAAAGGATTATACTCCGAAGCCAAAAAGAAAGAGAGATTGCCAAGGCCTTCTGACCTCTCCTCTGTCCAGAGTAAACAACAAACAGGTTAGATGTTTGGCGAACATCTTTAGTAGCCTGTAAGTAAAACTTCAAGGCACGGACTACGTCTAGATTATGCAAAAGACGTTCCTTCTTTGAAGAAGGATTAGGACATAATGATGGAACAACAATCTCTTGATTGATATTCTTGTTAGAAACCACCTTAGGTAAAAACCCAGGTTTTGTACGCAGAACAACTTTATCTGAATGAAAGATCAGATAAGGAGAATCACAATGTAAGGCAGATAACTCCGAGACTCTTCGAGCCGAGGAAATAGCCATCAGAAAAAGAACTTTCCATGAAAGAAGTTTGATATCAATAGAATGAAGGGGTTCAAACAGAACCCCTTAAAGAACTTTAAGAACCAAGTTTAAGCTCCATGGAGGAGCAACAGGTTTAAACACAGGCTTAATTCTAACTAAAGCCTGACAAAATGCCTGAACGTCTGGAACTTCTGCCAGACGCTTGTGTAAAAGAATAGACAGAGCAGAAATATGTCCCTTTAAAGAACTAGCTGATAATCCTGTGTCTAAACCCTCTTGGAGGAAGGACAATATCCTAGGAATCCTAACCCTACTCCATGAGTAATTCTTTGATTCACACCAATGAAGATATTTACGCCATATCTTGTGGTAAATTTTCCTGGTGACAGGCTTTCGTGCCTGTATTAAGGTATCAATTACTGACTCGGAGAAGCCACGCTTTGATAGGATCAAGCGTTCAATCTCCATACAGTTAGTCTCAGAGAAAGTAGATTCGGATGATTGAAAGGACCTTGTATTAGAAGGTCTTGTCTCAGAGGCAGAGTCCATGGTGGAAAGGATGACATGTCCACTAGGTCTGCATACCAGGTCCTGCGTGGCCACACAGGCGCTATCAATATCACCAATGCTCTTTCCTGTTTGATTTTGGCAATCAGACGAGGGAGCAGAGGAAACGGTGGAAACACATAAGCCAGGTTGAAGAACCAAGGCGCTGCTAGAGAATCTATCAGTGCCGCTTCTGGGTCCCTGGACCTGGATCCGTAACAAGGAAGCTTGGCGTTCTGGCGAGACGCCATGAGATCCAATTCTGGTTTGCCCCAACGGAGAACCAATTGAGCAAACACCTCCGGATGGAGTTCCCATTCCCCCGGATGAAAAGTCTGATGACTTAGAAAATCCGCCTCCCAGTTCTCTACACCTGGGATATGGATCGCTGACAGGTGGCAAGAGTGAGTCTCTGCCCAGCAAATTATCTTGGGATCGCTATGGAACTCCTGGTTCCCCCTTGATGGTTGATGTAAGCCACAGTCGTGATGTTGTCCGACTGAAATCTGATGAACCTCAGTGTTGCTAGCTGAGGCCAAGCCAGAAGAGCATTGAATATTGCTCTTAACTCCAGAATATTTATTGGGAGGAGTTTCTCCTCCTGAGTCCATGAACCCTGAGCCTTCAGGGAGTTTCAGACTGCACCCCAACCTAGAAGGCTGGCATCTGTTGTTACAATTGTCCAATCTGGTCTGCGAAAGGTCATACCCTTGGACAGATGGGCCCGAGATAACCACCAGAGAAGAGAATTTCTGGTTTCCTGATCCAGATTTAGTAGAGGGGACAAATCTGTGTAATCCCCATTCCACTGACTGAGCATGCATAATTGCAGCGGTCTGAGATGCAGGCGCGCAAACGGCACTATGTCCATCGCCGCTACCATTAAGCCGATTACTTCCATGCACTGAGCCACCGTGGGGCGCGGAATGGAGTGAACACGGCAAGCATTTAGAAGTTTTGATAACCTGGACTCCGTCAAGTAAATTTTCATCTATTAGAGTCCCTAGGAAGGAAACCCTCATGAGAGGAGATAGAGAACTCTTTTCTTCGTTCACTTTCCACCCATGCGACCTCAGGAATGCCAGAACTATCTCTGTATGAGATTTGGCAATTTGAAAGCTTGACGCCTGTATCAGGATATCGTCCAGGTAAGGAGCCACCGCTATCAGAAGTGAGCCCAGAACCTTTGTAAATATTCTTGGGGCTGTAGCCAACCCGAATGGAAGAGCGACAAATTGGTAATGCCTGTCTAGAAAGGCAAACCTCAGGAACTGATGATGATTCTTGTGAATCGGAATGTGAAGGTAGGCATCCTTTAAGTCCACTGTGGTCATGTACTGACCCTCTTGGATCATGGGTAAAATGGTTCGAATAGTTTCCATCTTGAATGACGGAATTCTGAGGAATTTGTTTAGGATCTTTAAATCCAAAATTGGTCTGAAGGTTCCCTCTTTTTTGGGAACCACAAACAGATTTGAATAAAACCCCTGTCCTTGTTCCGTCCGCGGAACTGGATGGATCACTCCCATTACAAGGAGATCTTGTACGCAGCTTAGGAATGCCTCTTTCTTTATCTGGTTTGCAGATAATCTTGAAAGGTGAAATCTCCCTTGTGGAGGAGAAGCTTTGAAGTCCAGAAGATATCCCTGAGATATGATCTCCAACGCCCAGGGATCCTGAACATCTCTTGCCCACGCCTGGGCGAAGAGAGAGAGTCTGCCCCCTACTAGATCCGTTGTCGGATAGGGGGCCGCTCCTTCATGCTGTCTTAGAGGCAGCAGCAGGCTTTCTGACCTGCTTGCCCTTGTTCCAGGACTGGTTAGGTTTCCAGGCCTGCTTGGATTGAGCAAAAGTTCCCTCTTGTTTTGAAGCAGAGGAAGTTGATGCTGCACCTGCCTTGAAATTTCGAAAGGCACGAAAATTAGACTGTTTGGCCTTTGATTTGGCCCTGTCCTGAGGAAGGGTATGACCCTTACCTCCAGTAATGTCAGCAATAATTTCTTTCAAACCAGGCCCGAATAAGGTCTGCCCCTTGAAAGGAATGTTGAGTAATTTAAACTTTGAAGTCACATCAGCTGACCAGGATTTGAGCCATAGCGCCCTACGCGCCTGGATGGCGAATCCGGAATTCTTAGCCGTTAGTTTAGTCAAATGAACAATGGCATCAGAAACAAATGAGTTAGCTAGCTTAAGAGTTCTAAGCTTGTCAACAATTTCAGTCAATGGAGCTGTATGGATGGCCTCTTCCAGGGCCTCAAACCAGAATGCCGCCGCAGTAGTGACAGGCGCAATGCATGCAAGGGGCTGTAAAATAAAACCTTGTTGAATAAACATTTTCTAAAGGTAACGCTCTAATTTTTTTATCCATTGGATCTGAAAAAGCACAACTGTCCTCAACCGGGATAGAGGTACGCTTTGCTAAAGTAGAAACTGCTCCCTCCACGTTAGGGACAGTCTGCCATAAGTCCCGTGTAGTGGCATCTATTGGAAACATTTTTCTAAATATAGGAGGTGGGGAAAAGGGCACACCGGGCCTATCCCACTCCTTACTAATAATTTCTGTAAGCCTTTTAGGTATTGGAAAAACATCAGTACTCACCGGCACTGCATAGTATTTATCCAGCCTACATAATTTCTCTGGCACTGCAATTGTGTCACAGTCATTCAGAGCAGCTAATACCTCCCCAAGCAATACACGGAGGTTGTCAAGCTTAAATTTAAAATTAGAAATCTCTGAATCAGGTCTCCCCGATTCAGAGACGTCACCCACAGACTGAAGCTCTCCGTCCTAAGGTTCTGCATATTGTGACGCAGTATCAGACATGGCTCTTACAGCATCTACGCGCTCTGTATCTCGTCTAACCCCAGAGCTATCGCGCTTGCCTCTCAATTCAGGCAATCTGGATAATACCTCTGACAGGGTATTATTCATGATTGCAGCCATGTCCTGCAAAGTAATCGCTATGGGCGTCCCTGATGTACTTGGCGCCATATTAGCGTGCGTCCCTTGAGCGGGAGGCGAAGGGTCCGACACGTGGGGAGAGTTAGTCGGCATAACTTCCCCCTCGACAGACCCCTCTGGTGACAATTCTTTTATAGATAAAGACTGATCTTTACTGTTTAAGGTGAAATCAATACATTTAGTACACATTCTCCTATGGGGCTCCACCATGGCTTTTAAACATAATAAACAAGTATCCTCTGTTTCAGACATGTTTGTACAGACTAGCAATGAGACTAGCAAGCTTGGAAAACACTTTAAAGCAATTTAACAAGCACTATAAAAAACGTTACTGTGCCTTTAAGAGAAACAAATTTTGACAAAATTTGAAATAACAGTGAAAAAAGGCAGTTACACTAACAAAATTTTTACAGTGTATGTAACAAGTCAGCAGAGCATTGCACCCACTTGCAAATGGATGATTAACCCCTTAATAACAAAAACATAATTTATGCTTACCTGATAAATGTATTTCTCTTGTAGTGTAGTCAGTCCACGGGTCATCCATTACTTATGGAATATATCTCTTCCTAACAGGAAGCTGCAAGAGGATCACCCAAGCAGAGCTGCTATATAGCTCCTCCCCTCACATGTCATATTCAGTCATTCGACCAAAACCAGACTAGAAAAGAGAAACCATAGGGTGCAGTGGTGACTGGAGTTTAATTAAAATTTAGATCTGCCTTAAAGACAGGGCGGGCCGTGGACTGACTACACTACAAGAGAAATAAATTTATCAGGTAAGCATAAATTATGTTTTCTCTTGTTAAGTGTAGTCAGTCCACCGGTCATCCATTACTTATGGAATACCAATACCAAAGCTAAAGTACACGGATGAAGGGAGGGACAAGGCAGGAACCTTAAACAGAAGGAACCACTGCCTGAAGCACCTTTCTCCCAAAAATAGCCTCCGAAGAAGCAAAAGTGTCAAATTTGTAAAATTTTGAAAAAGTGTGAAGTGAAGACCAAGTTGCAGCCTTGCAAATCTGTTCAGAGGCCTCATTTTTAAAGGCCCAGGTGGAAGCCACAGCTCTAGTAGAATGAGCTGTAATCCTTTCAGGAGGCTGCTGTCCAGCAGTCTCATAGGCTAAACGTATTATGCTACGAAGCCAAAAAGAGAGAGGTAGCCGAAGCCTTTTGACCTCTTCTCTGTCCAGAGTAAACGACAAACAGGGAAGAAGTTTGACGAAAATCTTTAGTTGCCTGCAAATAGAACTTCAGGGCACGGACTACGTCCAGATTACGCAAAAGTCGTTCCTTCTTTGAAGAAGGGTTAGGACACAGTGATGGAACAACAATCTCTTGATTGATATTCCTGTTAGTAACTACCTTAGGTAAGAACCCAGGTTTAGTACGCAGAACTACCTTGTCTGAATGAAAAATCAGATAAGGAGAATCACAATATAAGGCAGATAACTCAGAGACTCTTCGAGCCGAGGAAATAGCCATCAAAAACAGAACCTTCCAGGATAACAGCTTGATATCAATGGAATGAAGGGGTTCAAATGGAACGCCTTGAACAACGTTAAGAACTAAGTTTAAGCTCCACGGCGGAGCAACAGTCTTAAACACAGGCTTAATCCTAGCTAAAGCCTGACAAAAAGCCTGAACGTCTGAACTTCTGCCAGATGTTTGTGTAGAAGAATAGACAGAGCAGAAATCTGTCCCTTTAACGAACTAGCAGATAAGCCCTTTTCTAAACCCTCATGTAGAAAAGACAATATCCTAGGAATCCTAACCTTACTCCATGAGTAACTCTTGGATTCGCACCAATATAAATATTTACGCCGTATCTTATGGTAAATTCTTCTGGTAACAGGCTTCCTAGCCTGTATTAAGGTATCAATAACCGACTCCGAGAAGCCACGCTTTGATAGAATCAAGCGTTCAATCTCCATGCAGTCAGCCTCAGAGAAATTAGGTTTGGATGGTTGAAAGGACCCTGAATTAGAAGGTCCTGTCTCA
Source organism: Bombina bombina (assembly GCF_027579735.1). Classification (NCBI taxonomy): domain Eukaryota; kingdom Metazoa; phylum Chordata; class Amphibia; order Anura; family Bombinatoridae; genus Bombina; species Bombina bombina. The sequence continues at coordinate 113,036,374 of NC_069500.1, forward strand.
GAGGCAGAGACCACGGTGGACAGGACGACATGTCCACTAGGTCTGCATACCAGGTCCTGCGTGGCCACGCAGGCGCTATCAGAATCACCGAAGCTCTCTCCTGTTTGATCTTGGCAATCAAACGAGGAAGCATCGGAAATGGTGGAAACACATAAGCCATGTTGAAGACCCAAGGGGCTGTCAGAGCATCTATCAGCACCGCTCCCGGGTCCCTGGACCTGGATCCGTAACAAGGAAGCTTGGCGTTCTGGCGAGACGCAATGAGATCCAGATCTGGTTTGCCCCAACGATGAATCAGTTGAGCAAAGACCTCCGGATGAAGTTCCCACTCCCCCGGATGAAAAGTCTGGCGACTTAGAAAATCCGCCTCCCATTTCTCCACGCCTGGGATGTAAATCGCTGACAGGTGGCAAGAGTGAGACTCTGCCCAGCGAATTATCTTTGAGACTTCCAACATCGCTAGGGAACTTCTGGTTCCCCCTTGATGGTTGATGTAAGCCACAGTCGTGATGTTGTCCGACTGAAATCTGATGAACCTCAGAGTTGCTAACTGAGGCCAAGCTAGGAGAGCATTGAATATTGCTCTTAATTCCAGAATATTTATTGGGAGGAGTTTCTCCTCCTGAGTCCATAGTCCCTGAGCCTTCAGGGAGTTCCAGACTGCGCCCCAGCCTAGAAAGCTGGCGTCTGTTGTTACAATCGTCCAATCTGGCCTGCGAAAGGTCATCCCCTTGGACAGATGTGGCCGAGAAAGCCACCATAGAAGAGAATCTCTGGTCTCTTGATCCAGATTTAGCAGGGGGGACAAATCTGAGTAATCCCCATTCCACTGACTTAGCATGCACAATTGCAGCGGTCTGAGATGCAGGCGCGCAAATGGTACTATGTCAATTGCCGCTACCATTAAGCCGATTACTTCCATGCACTGAGCTACTGACGGGTGTGGAATGGAATGAAGGACACGGCAAGCATTTAGAAGTTTTGATAACCTGGCCTCCGTCAGGTAAATTTTCATCTCTACAGAATCTATAAGAGTCCCTAGAAAGGGAACCCTTGTAAGTGGTAATAGAGAACTCTTTTCCACCTTCACCTTCCACCCATGCGACCTCAGAAATGCCAGAACTATCTCTGTATGAGACTTGGCAGTTTGAAAACTTGACGCTTGTATCAGAATGTCGTCTAGGTACGGAGTCACCGCTATGCCTCGCGGTCTTAGTACCGCCAGAAGTGAGCCCAGAACTTTTGTAAAGATTCTTGGAGCCGTAGCTAATCCGAAGGGAAGAGCTACAAACTGGTAATGCCTGTCTAGGAAAGCAAATCTTAGGTACCGATAATGATCCTTGTGAATCGGTATGTGAAGGTAGGCATCCTGTGGTCATGTACTGACCCTCTTGGATCATGGGAAGGATGGTTTGAATAGTTTCCATTTTGAATGATGGAACTCTTAGGAATTTGTTTAGGATTTTTTAGTCCAAGATTGGTCTGAAGGTTCCCTCTTTCTTGGGAACCACAAATAGATTTGAATAGAATCCTTGCCCGTGTTCCGTCCGCGGAACTGGGTGGATCACCCCCATTAGTAAGAGGTCTTGTACACAGCGTAGAAACGCCTCTTTCTTTATTTGGTTTGCTGATAACCTTGAAAGATGAAATCTCCCTCGTGGAGGAGAAGTTTTGAAGTCCAGGAGATATCCCTGAGATATGATCTCCAACGCCCAGGGATCCTGGACATCTCTTGCCCAAGCCTGGGCGAAGAGAGAAAGTCTGCCCCCCACTAGATCCGTTTCCGGATAGGGGGCCCTCTCTTCATGCTGTCTTAGGGGCAGCAGCAGGTTTCTTGGCCTGCTTGCCCTTGTTCCAGGACTGGTTAACTTTCCAGCCCTGTCTGTAACGAGCAACAGCTCCTTCCTGTTTTGGAGCGGAGGAAGTTGATGCTGCTCCTGCCTTGAAGTTACGAAAGACACGAAAATTAGACTGTTTGGCCTTTGATTTAGCCCTGTCCTGAGGTAGAGCATGGCCCTTACCTCCCGTAATGTCAGCTATAATTTCTTTCAAGCCGGGCCCGAATAAGGTCTGCCCTTTGAAAGGAATATTAAGCAATTTAGATTTAGAGTAACATCAATGCAATTAGTATACAAATTTCTATTGGGCTCCACATTGGCCTTTAAACATAGTGAACAAAGAGATTCATCTGAGTCAGACATGTTTAAACAGACTAGCAATGAGACTAGCAAGCTTGGAAATACTTTTCTAAATAAATTTACAAGCAATATAAAAAACGCTACTGTGCCTTTAAGAAGCACAAAAAGCTGTCACAGTTGAAATAACAATGAACCAAAATAGTTATAGCAACCAATTTTTCACAGTAAATGTATTAAGTTAGCAAAGGATTGCACCCACCAGCAAATGGATGATTAACCCCTTAATACCCAAAAACGGATAACAATTTAATAATTAACGTTTTTAACACAGTCAAACACACTGTCACAGGTCTGCTGTGACTGATTACCTCCCTCAAAATGAATTTTGAAGACCCCTGAGCTCTCTAGAGACGATCTGGATCATGGAGGACGAAGTAGACAGATTGTGACTGAATTTTTACTGCGCAAAAAGCGCTAAAATAGGCCCCTCCCACTCATATTACAACAGTGGGGAAGCTCAGATAACTGTTTCTATGCAGAAAACAAAGATGGCCATGTGGTAAAAATCATGCCCCAATAAGTTTTATCACCAAGTACCTCACAAAAAACGATTAACATGCCATTAAACGTTTTGAACATACATTTTAAAAGTTATGAAGTGTTATTAATAAGCCTGCTACCAGTCGCTTTTACTGCAGTTAAGGCTCATACATTATTTCAGTATTAACAGTATTTTCAGAGTCAATTCCATTCCTTAGAAAAATACATTCAGTGTACACACACTCATCAGCCTAATACCAGTCACTATCACTGCATTTAAGGCTGAACTTACGTTACATTGGTATCAGCAGTATTTTCTCAGTCAATTCCATTCCTCAGAAAAATAATTTACTGCACATACCTCGTTTGCAGGGGGGCCCTGCATGCTATTCCCCTTTTCTGAAGTTACCTCACTCCTCAGATGAGAACAGCCAGTGGATCTTAGTTACGTCTGCTAAGATCATAGAAAACGCAGGCAGATTCTTCTTCTAATGCTGCCTGAGAACAAACAGCACACTCCGGTGCCATTTAAAATAACAAACTTTTGATTGAAGAAATAAACTAAGTTAAAAAACACCACAGACCTCTCACAGCGACCTATCTTAGTTAGGCTGCAAGAGAATGACTGAATATGACATGTGAGGGGAGGAGCTATATAGCAGCTCTGCTTGGGTGATCCTCTTGCAGCTTCCTGTTAGGAAGAGATATATTCCATAAGTAATGGATGACCCGTGGACTGACTACACTTAACAAGAGAAAACAGAATAATAAATGACAAAAACGTTTTTTAAACACAGTCACAACAACTGCCACAGTCTACTGTGATTGTTACCCTCCTCAAACACGACTTTGAAGCCGTTTGAGCCCTTCAGAGATGTCCTGGATCATGCAAGAAGAAGCTGAATGTCTCTGTCAGTATTTTTACCTGCACAGAAAAGCACTAAAATAGGCCCTTCCCACTCATATTGCAACAGTGGAAAGCCTCAGGAACTGTTTCTAGGCAAAAATCAAACCAGCCATGTGGAAAAAAAACTAGGCCCCAATAAGTTGTCACCAAACATATATAAAAACGATTAAACATGCCAGCAAACGTTTTATATTACACTTT